>NW_009647421.1:485575-538592 GCF_000708025.1 Charadrius vociferus | reverse complement strand
ACTCCAGATGCGGCCTCACCAGGGCAGAGTAGAGGGGGAGGACAACCTCCCTCGACCTACTGGCCACATTCTTCTTGATATACCCCAGGATGCCATTCGCCTTCTTGGCCAACAGGGCACATTGCTGGCTCATGGTTACCCTGTTGCCCACCAGGACTCCCAGCTCCCTTTCCACAGAGCCTCTCTCCAGCAGGTCAGCCCCTAACCTGTGCCAATGCATGGGGTTATTCCTCTCCAGATGCAGTACCCTACACTTGTCCTTGTTGAATTTCACAAAGTTTCTCTCTGCCCAACTCTCTAGCTGGGCCATGTCACGCCGTATGGTGGCACAGCCTTCCAGTGTATCAGACACCCAGTTTTCTCCCCTTTCAGTCAGTAGAGCTGTTACAGTATTTTCTTATGAAGAAACAACACTAGTTATAATTTCTACAGTCAAAACAAAAAGGCTGTTCACAGAGGAACTTATTGGAGCACTAGCAGACACAGGTGAGACCACCAATGGTACCCACTGGGTGCTGCCTGTGGGTTCCTCTGTTGCGGTGTGCTGGATGAGTTTATCCTGCTGCCAAGGGATCTGTGTGGCACAACACAAGCCAGAAGGCCATTGCAGACACACCACTTAGTGCAGTGCATGCGTAGGTTTGCCCAGGTGGGCTGGTATGTAGATCACGAACTCCCTGATGGTTGATGGTCAGCCTGTCAGGATCACTGCAGTATCCCAGGATGATTATAATTATCTTCAGAATCAGTACTTGGTACAGAATACCCAGAATGATGAGTATTTTTATATTTGAGGCATGAAAGTTGTAACACAAATTTTCTGCTAGTAGATGTAATGTAGCATATGCGTAAGAGCAATTGAAAGTGATGGTCAGAGACATGGAAGAACAGAAATGCATTAAAAACCAAATTAATTATTTCTATATTGTTTTTCCAAAGCTATTGGTGATGGCTGTGCTACCTCCATGTGATATCCAAAAACCTTTTGGTTCACATTGGTGGAAATCCTTAAAAGTATACTGGTTTCCAGAGGCAGACCTATGAACATATGCTAAAGGAGTTAATGCATGGGACTGCTCTCAGGTGGTATGAGGTTAACACAGTATTTTACCATACAAAAAGAAAAAATACTGAGACATAAGGCAGAAGTGTTGCATTTCTCCAAAGCAAATGGAATGGCAGAAAAGCTTAAGGTGATTGGAAGAAATTGCCACACGATTACTTAACGATTAGAGAAGAACATTCAAGTAAAATACTTCCTTGAATGATTATACAGGCCTCAGTTTGCTGAGAAAGTCAAACTTGGTAATAGAAGATGGCTGGTTTTGAAGATTTATTGCCGTCTGATTTTTTTGTTTGTTTGTTTTCCTGTTTCTAAGCTAGGATAATGGTAATCAACTGAATTTATTAATGAACTTACCCAAAGGAAATAGATACAGATTTTAAGAAATATGTACCCATGTGCCAAATATTTATTGTTTTAACCAGCACTAACATTTTGTATTACTGTTAATTATTTGCTATAAAATGCAGCAGAGGCTTTCTGAATCTCTGCAGATCCTTAGAACTTCATGAAAAGCCCAAGAGGAATTTACATAAGCTACAGTTTTCTGTTAAATACTATCTATACATTGTGGGTGGTGGCAGTGTTTGGATATGTTTATGTGAGCTGGGGGATTCAGGACAGCAAGCATCCCCATATACCATTTCTTAGGAACTTTTTACTATCAGTTCTCCGGAAGAAGAGGGCAGCTTCACATAACTTAGCAACAAACTTTTCTGACCCGCTTCAAAGGAGACAGCATCCTTCTGCTTCCTTGAGGACAGCAACATTTTACATTGTCAGATATCTTCTGCACCTTTCCCTCTTAAAGACTTTCCATCTAAAAAGAAAATAATTTAAACCCACCCCTCACTTTCTTGTGGCCTAGGAGACTTTTTGAATCTGCCAAGTGGGAGTCTGGCCTCTGGCTTGATTCCCAACACCTGTGCCTGATTATCTTCCAGAGCAATGGCTTGCCATTCTCCTGGGCCTAAAGGGACCTGTTATAAGCCCTGATATACAAACATTATTGATGCTCTGTTTTTCCTCAGTTTGTCTCCACAAGCTCTGAGTAGTAAAAATCTATGGCATGCTGTTGAGTGATATTAATCCATTTAGTAGTATGTACTGTAATTTTCTCAAACTTTTTTTCCTTAGACTTGTATGAGCATCTAAACACAGCACAGTGTATATGTTCTGTGAACTCACCGTGACTGTCTGCTAAAGGATGCAAT
Organism: Charadrius vociferus; assembly: GCF_000708025.1. Classification (NCBI taxonomy): domain Eukaryota; kingdom Metazoa; phylum Chordata; class Aves; order Charadriiformes; family Charadriidae; genus Charadrius; species Charadrius vociferus. The sequence continues at coordinate 536,315 of NW_009647421.1, read as the reverse complement.
ACAGATTGTCTGTCTGAATTCTTCTGTTGCTACAAACACAAACAAACTTGGTCTCAGTATTGTGGAACACTTGCCAGGCAGCTGTTCTGCTATCCTTCATTTCACTTTTCATCACCTTTCTAGGTTTGATCAATTGATCCCATTCTGTACTATCACAAAATATGTTTGGGATAGGTCTTCAGAATTGCTGGGAGGATCTCCTTCAGAACATACCTAAATAAGAAAGTATATATGTAAATAAAAATACTTTCTTCTCATCTCATTTGCTCTGCTGGGAAATTTCTAATTCATTGCCCTTAGTGATCAGCTAACTTCCTAAGAATGGTTAGATATTTATTCTTTAGCAAAAACTGAGATTACCCTGTATGTTTAACTCTTGATCAGTTTGTCAGAAGCATATTTTCTTGTAATGCTTTTGGACAAATGTTTTCAGCCTACTACTGTCTCAACATGGTATGACAGGAAAAAGGCATGGGAAACAGTTTTCACGTGCCTTGCACTTTGTTTTTAAGTATTTCTTAATGCTTACTTTTGGTCTTCATGTGTATTGTACAACAGATGACTAATAGTAAAAATATGTTTCTTTAACCTCACAATCTACTTAATTCCTATAAACGAAGCCAATTATAGAGAAAAAGTAATTAATTTTAGGGGAAAAAATAAATTCCAGCATCACTGCAAATATGTATAATTTGTGAAATATTCAGACAGTATTTCTGACTATTTACAAAGATAATAAGAAATCTGCAAAGGTCACTTTTTTTCTTGAAATATTTAGATTGAAAAATTTTCTCTAGAAATGTCAATTTCAATTTTTAAATAATTCCACAAAGAAGGTGGGTGGTAGATATAATTTTCTGTTGACCCATATCAGAAACAGGGGGTTTGTTTTTCTGGAATTTTTCTTCTCCTTCACAATGTTTCAGAACTTAATTCTCATTTTGTTTTCTTTGGTTTCCATCAGTAGATTGGAGGAACCATTTATTGCTCAACTTTAGAAACAGGACCTGTTCCTGGATTAATGACATGAGTGTGACTTTAGTAGATATTAAAATTACAGCTATTTATTATTGGAGGAAATATATGTAGAGAATTTTTCTTCCTTCTTGATGTGGGAATCACAGATTCATCATGGGCTTCTTTTAGTGGGAGTCCTGCCATCTGGTAGAGGCATTGATCGTTTCTGTCTGCCCTTGAGGGCTGCCTAAGAAAGATCTCCTTGCTTGGAAAACTCAATAACACTTACTATGTACCTATTATTTATTTATTTATTTTTAATATTAGTGGCAATTTTACCTGAGCAAAACAAATGAGGTTATCTCAAGATTTGTAACATAGCCAGTATTTCCTAACATTTTCTATAAAAAAATTGGTAACAAACAAAGGAAAACTAGTCAGTTATTTAAAGAAAGAGAATGATCAAAATTTAAGGCTTACTAGGATACAGTGTAGCAAACTTGTCCTACAATAAACCATTTGTGAGTACCATCAAAGTGGATCTAGTCATATAGGTCTGGGAATAGAAACTACAAATGTTCCACAGCTGCAGGATGGGGCCTCAAAGTATACGTAATGCATGCACACACATGCTCATCCCTTATTGTTCCACAGATTTTAAGAATTTGTCAAAATAAGCTCTCCTCCCACCACAACAGCTAAATTACTTTTCATAAGCTTTTAAAAATTAAAAAAATTAAGATTAATGTAGGCTGTACTTTAGTATTTGCATAATTATTTGATCAATCTCCCTCCGAGAATGAATACTACAGAATATTTAAAAAACGATTTTACAGTAAATGAAATGCCAGAAACAATATATTATATTTTGTAAGTTGTACCCCCTAAAATCAAAATGCTGATTTATTGCTGTGATCTGCTATTTAAAGCATGAATGAGAACTATTAAACTCTCATTCCAGAAGGGTTTTTTTATTATTAACAGATGCATTCTGACTGGGAAGTCACACTCTATCATGAAACATGAATCTTATTTCATCATGCTTTTATTAATTATGTATCTATTGGGATTCAAAGGTGGGTCTGCTGTAGGCTGAGACCTTAATTTTTGACTCATGTTGTCATCAGCTCTGTACTTGGTTCTGGTCACTTTATCTTCAATGACCCACCCATTATTGTTAGCTTTTTTCCTGTGTAAATAGAGATCAGTCTGCTTCCCTGAGTGTGCATGATCTTTTTCTCCTCCTATCTCGTTTGCTTCAATAAAAAATACATTTTTCAAAAATGGGAGGACACTCTTTTTCCCCCGCCTCATTTTTCAACAGCAGAATCATGGCATTTCAATTTTTTAAGTAAACAAAAAGTTCTATTTTTCATACTGACAGCAAAGAGCAGTGATATATGAACCTGCAAGTCATATAATGACTTATCCATGATAATACTTGAAGAAGCCTCCACATATTTTTAAAGCAAGTCAAAATGATTTGTTTTGGCACTGCATTGAAATCCTTGTTTTTCAAACCGTAATATGTTAGGTTTCAATTTCTATGGTGTGGATCCATCATTACAGATTAGAATTGTTTTGTAAAACCAGTGAGAAGTTTCAAAATAGGTGAAGTAGTTTTAAAATATTAACAGCACTATCCTCTTTATTTTAGTTTGAGTAAGAGTTTCCATTCTAAGGTATGTCTTTTTGCTGCAACTTGAATTTGGTGCTATAACTTTACAGAGCTGATGAATTTGTTTATCAAACCCAAATTGTGAGTCATGTCATTAAGATATAATTTCATAGGTCGGTGACAAACTTAATGGAACATACTGTTGAAAAACTCAATGGTGTCTGCCTCAAAATTCAAGTCAAAATTATTTAACCATAAAGGGAATTTGAGGAAGTAGATAATGTTCCTTTTATTTAAAAGTTTATCAATTTATTTAATAACTTCACTTTTTATACGTCCTAGTGCTTCTCACAAGGGCAAGAAGGAGTAAAAATGAAACACTGATTAAATAAACATTAAAATTAAGCTGAAAAGTTTTGGCAGAAAATCCTTGTGGTAAATGAATGTCCAGCTGGACACTGTGTTAGTGTTGCCCTCTCCACTGTTTTCACAGATCAGTATGAAGTGGGATGGAGGCCTCACTTTCAGTTCTGTCCATGGTGGCATGAGTTGGATTTTGATGGTTTTGTCAGATTTATTCCTGGACCTCAATATCAGAGTCTTTCAACTCTTACCTGCAAAGCAAGGCCTCCTTTGCCTGGGATGAGAGAGTATAGTTTTACTAAAAGCTTAAATTAAACTTTCTTATGGCCTTACAACCAACTTCAGTCTATCTGTCTCATTTCTAGAACTGAAACCAGTTTCTAGAATAGGTAGAATATGTGTCCAGTTTTTACGGTGTGCTGTGCGTTAAACATTTCTGGTGAATGCTGTGTATGGGTGGACTCTTGTTTCTTTTCATACTCTTTTAAGAGAGAAAGTGAGCACCCCAGTCAATGTAATTTCTGCTCACTCAGCAACCCATTAAAACAACGCATTAAGTATCTCCCTTCTTAACAGATGGGCAGGGAAGTTCAAGATGACTGACCAGCTATTCGCTCCTGCATCCCATATGAGCATACATATGCCCTCATGTGATACAAAGCCAAGCTTAACGTAAATTCAATGCCATAAACCTGGAGATAATTTTGAGACAGTTATCTTGCAGTCAATTCCCTCCTTAGTCATAAGCAAGACTTATTTTTAAGGGCAAATTGAGTGATAGATATTTAATGAAGTTTAAATTTCCTCAATACATTAGTGCTTTCTGAAATGAAAAATTAATGCCTACATTGGACTGGACATCAACTTTGACTAAAGGTCTTAGGGCTGTAACTGAAACAAGGAAGTAGACTGGATACAAACATAACATTCACTCTACACATAGTCAATTAGCAAAAAATATGCTAAGGATTAAACCAAATTCTGATTAAAAACTGTCTTATTGGACTAGTTATTAGTTGTTAAAATCACTTAGAATACGGGGAGTGGGAAAGCCATTGAGGATCCTACTCAAGATTTAACTAGGTCTCTGGCACCCTAATTCTTGCTTGCTTTTGCTTATGGAGTACTTTGTATGCTTGCTTGATAGCAGAGCTGTGGAGGGATTTGATGCCACCAAATGTCATGCCTTGGCTTTGAGGCGGGCAGTCGATATTTAAGAAGGAAAGGTATAGATTACTTAGAATTTAGCACTAGTCAGGGAGACAGGGAAGAGAGAGACAAAATGAATAATACCCTGAGTCACAAAATGTCCAAACAAACAGAAAAATAGTTCAGGAATAATTGCTGTGAATTATAGCACATGGAGAATCTAAGATTTCTGACACAGATGGTCCTACATAGTTCTAGGTCAATGCAGTTGTCACCAGATTCGCGCTCTTTATGAAAACTGTGTCACCTGAGAAAGAAAAATTCATGTCATGGCAATTTCGAGGTTGCTTCGGTGAAGAAGTATTGCGCTTGTCTGAAGTAATATAAGGGAGTGGTACATCTGTAGCAAAACTTGGGCTATGGACCCTGAAGGTTCTGGTAATTGGCTGTTGTACCCTGAGAACAGTCAAAAGCTGAAAGCCCTCAGTTGATCACATGTGCAAAAACTCTTCACACTTACTCTGTTTTTCATAAATATGTGGGCAGTAACCATGATTTCATTAATAGTTGTGCAGAAAACTGAGGCAGGTGTCATTTAAAGGAAGCAAATTGAGTATAAGGATATCTAAAATAACATACCCTAGTAGGGCAGTCAAAAAGCTCTCATCTGAGATGATGATAACAGAGTTGGAGGAAAACAACTATGCATTTTTAAGGAGATTATTTCAGCACACATTAGCATCTATTTAATTCTGGATATAAATGCCTACTAGCCTAAATGACTAGTAACTTCTCTACTCTTTCACAACCAAAATACCTGAATTATTAGGGGCAGGTGTTTTCTGTGGTGAGCTTTGGTAGCCAAGACTTTAACCAACAAAAGCAAGGGAAGCTGGGAAGGGAACCAGTAACTCTGTAGTAACATGCATGGGGAGGCAGGAGCGGTGCACCACTAGTTCACTGGATCCACTTACAGCAAGTTTACACGGCAAACACATCATTTCCCAATAATACAAAGCTGTAAGTCAATTCAGAGAAAGCCATCCCCTAAAAGTCTTGACAGGTGGGCTGGGGATTCCTATATTCAGTTCAATATGGACACTGTTACTTTTCCCAAGTACCCAGAGGATATAGGCAGTGTACTAGAGATTGGGTGGTTTGTGTTAGTCTTGTTGCAGATGACCTGCACCATAACAAATATCGGAAATACTTACCAGATAACCTGTAGTAATAGTTGTGGCCCAATTAAACCAATTTCCTGCAACTCTGTGTTTCTCTTTTATACTCACAATATACACACACTAAAAAAAAAATCACACAAACTTCATAAACTGACATAGAATCACAGAATGACAGAATGGTCAGGATTAGAAGGGACCTCTGGAGATCATCTAGTCCAACCCCCCCGCCAGAGCAGGGTCACCTACAACAGGTTGCACAGGACAGCGTCCAGGCGGGTTTTGAATGTCTCCGGAGTGGGAGACTCCACCACCTCTCTGGGCAGTCTGTTCCAGTGCTCTGCCACCCTCAAAGTAAAGAAGTTCCTCCTCATGTTAAGATGGAACTTCCTATGTTCAAATTTGTGCCCATTACCTCTTGTCCTATCACTGGGCACCACTGAAAAAAAGACTGTTCCTGTCCCCCTAAGCACCCTCCTTTTAAGTATTTGTAAGTATTGATAAGATCCCCCCTGAGTCTTCTTTTCTCCAGACTAAAAAGACCCAAGTCCCTCAGACTTTCCTGGTAAGAAAGATGCTCTGAAGAAGGAAGTGTGCAGCTTATACTTGAAGTATAAGTGGATTGACAAGGATTAATAGAAAACCCTATGAATAGCAATTATCATTTCTAAAATTAGAGTCTTATACCAAAGTAGAGACATTTACAAAGCAGTTTTCTGCATTTGAATCCTTATTCACTTTACAAGCATAAGGACCTTTATAAAGTCCTTTGCTTTTCCATGTACCAAAACTCACAACATTTTTCTTTCAGTTAGGAATGTAAAAGCTTTATAAAGAGGCAAAAAACCCACTACCCCCACCCAAACCCCAAAAAACCCAAACCCAAGCCAAACCCCTCAGCATTCCATCCATTAACTGCATAACTACAAACAGGTTTTATTCTAAAAACAGAAAAGCTCTACATATCCTCCTCTTTCTTTGATGTCGTTGCTCAAACAGTTTTTATTCTTTCCATCCTCTCTAAGATGGAGCAATGAATAGAAAAAACCCAAAACCAATGCAAAAAACCTAAAACTTTTTAGATAGATAGTGTGATCCTGTCCTGTGCTGTACAAAGTATACTTATACTTCACCATTAAAGTAGCATGACACACTTAAAGTTATGAGTAATAGATTCAAAAGCTCAGAGAACTCTCTTTCTGGTGAGTGAATTCAGGGAAAAAAATTGAAAAATAATTAAAAGCAAGTATTGACTACGTGCAAGGCATATGTATTGATATTATCACTACCTAGTATAAGACAGCAGCAAAATTATATAAATATCGGATCCTGAATAGAACAGAATAGAAACAGTCAATATATGGCTTTTTAACATATGAAGTTATTATAATGATTATTTGTCTTTATGGAGTATCTTTTATTTACCACTTTTCAAGTAGGGATGCATGCATTTAACACCTGCCACAGGATATTAAGGGAAACACAAAGAAGCCAAGTACCATTATATATACTGTGTCATCCAATCTTTATGACTAATCCACAGAATGAAAAAAAAAAATTAGCTGGGACTTCAGTTCTGAGACCATCTCTGTTGCGTTAAGAGGCAAAGTAGTTTTGGCAGAAAATAAACCCCCTTGTGTTCTAACACTCCTCACCGAGGTAGGAGGCTAGGTGAGGCTAGGTTTAAATTCTGAGTGATGCCCAATTCACCACTATCAGTCCAGTCGTGTTTCATATATTAAACTGTTACGATTCTGGATACACTAATAGCGAACTGCACCTTCAGCCCAGTCATGCTCATGAACTAGCACAGCCACTCTTTGGTCGTGTTCAATGAGTAACCAAAACGACTAGCTACTTAAACAGTGTAGTTTAAGCAACAGATACACAAGTTCTTTTGCATTGCCGGTCATAGTGACTATCTGCAAAGCACGTGCAAATACTAAAGATGTTAGTAATATAGCTTGGTTACAAATGCACTAAGTTACAAAACAACTCTATAGAGATTTCTAAATTTCCCCGGGAAGCACGTGGCATTGCCAAGTGTTCGAATCTTACCCACAAGCGTCCTTATGGGGGGAAGAGAGGCTCAACCTGTCAACTGATCCCAGAAGTCAGGGGTGGTCAGCAATGGTATTTCCCTGATCATCTTGGTATCTTCCCTGATATTACCCCTTTCTTGGGCTGTTTTTATACTATTTTTTACCTTCAAGGTGGAGTTTGAGTGACTCTAGTCATAAATACCTTTATTATGACTGGTATAAAATTCTCTTGCCTCTCATTTAAAGGTATAGTTTACAAAAAATCAAGGCCGCAGACTCAAGGAGGAATGGTTGCACCTTGGAGGTGGGTAACCTTTGGGATGGAGGTGTGTTTAAGTATTATAATGACATTATAATGATCAAAGTTCACACAAAGGACAGCATTTTTTCAAAATTTGACAAACTCTTGGCTCAGGGTAGTAAGTATGCAGCTTATCAGTTCCATAGGACTGTCTCATTCCCATATTTGCTGTATTATCACAGGGCTTGGCCATGGAATCTCCACCCCACTCCACCCCCATGTTGCTTTGCAAGCAATATCGTACAAGGAATCGCAGGTGTAGTGGATTCTTTGCATTCCAGCTGCGGCTGTTTTCTACCCTAGAAACCTTTTAGTTCTATACCGTTCCATAATGTAAGAATAATGCTGTATTTTTGATCATTTTAGTAATTATTCCACACCATCCAGAATAATTCCTTTTAATACACTTAGCAGCATTAAACTATATGGGGTGCGTTGGATGGAAATGAGAACCTTTCCTTCCAGAAGTATCAACTTCAGTGTGTCCTTTTGAAACACAGGTGGCTGACAACTTACACCTTCCTCTCACCCCCCTTCCTATTCTATCACCCTTACATTTATTTGTTCATTTTTTTAATGAGAAGAAGATTGCTTTCCATAAGCTAGCTGGCCTTGAAGCGACCCTTGGGGTACAGTTTGTTGGCAAGTCCTTGTGCTCAGATTCTGTGGGTGACTTCAAACACAAACAGAAACAGAGGGCTTACCTCAGGGAATCTGCTATTCTTTTTTCTTTCTTCGTCTTAATAGGCTGAAGAGCTGAAGTCATCATTCATTAGGTCTGGGCGAAGGCGAGGAAAAAGTAATAGTTTCTCTACACTGTCCTTAACGCACTTTATCTAGTTAGAGGTGCTTTAAATGAGTGACAGTCCCTAGTCCACAAGGGAAGCAAATAACCATCCATCAAATGCAAAGTCAGATTACATTCCTAACTGTTACCAGGAGAGCCTACTATCACTACTTATATCTTTCTCTCTTTCTATCAATGAAAGTGTCACTTGGGAAAGAAAGCAACTTAAATACTCTCAATTCTAATGTTAATGGAGGGTGCTGGTTACCAGAGATTGCACTCCAAAAAGACAAGGAATCGGATGAGATCAGAGCATACTGTTTGATCAGAGCATCTGACTATGAGATAAAAAGCACCAGTAATTTAGGTGGGAGATAAATTATGATTGCAGCAAAGAAGAATCAGAGTAAATTTTTAGGCTGCTCTCTCCCTTACTTTACAGAAAAAGACACTACTTTTTAAAAACTGAATTTCTGATCAAGGTTTTCTTATACAGGCTATATAAGAGATGGCAAAAAATTATGTTACATTTGAAAGAGAGATAGGAAGGGAAGGAGAAAAACATATTGCTGTGTCAAAACCCTATTAGACAATCAAATGGTGACATCCTGAATTTATGACATCAATTTTTATTAGAAGAAGTTACACATGGGTGGACAAAGGCTGGTTTCAGTGTTGCCTCAGGTCAGAGAAACATCAGACATGATGGACTTCAGCAGGGACAACGTCTCTGGAAATTAGTTCATGAATGGAATTTCAGAGAATTTTGTTATTTTCTTGCTTGAGTTGCCAGCAAATGAATCCAAATAAAAACAGCCGGGGAGGAATGTTCAACTCTTTAAAAATATTTTTTAGATGTTTATTCCAATTCATTATAATAAATGCTGAAAGAAGGGTTTTACTTTAAAACATAGTTGAGTTTTGAAACTAAAGATTTAGTTTGGCTAAAAAGGTTGATTTGACACCAGCTGTTTTATAGCTGTTTTATACACACTGACAATCCCCATCAAAGATGTTGTTATCAGATGGTTAAGGATGATATCATAAAATCTGTGATAAAAAGAGGCAAAAATGAAGGACTTTGAAAGTTTACATGTAAGAGTCTGCCTACTGACACATGGTAAGTTTACTTGTGTAGTGATAATGGGATTTACATCTGTAAATTCTCCACACTGTACAATGTTATTTAAAGAAGATATAAATCAAACAATCCTTAACTTTCTTTTGGGATACTCCAAAAGTTCTTAAATGTGAAGAATAGTTAAAAATAAAAACCCTCTTAATTCTGGAATATACACATGGGAGAATACTAGAAAAAAATTATTTGAAAAACAAGACACTACCCAAGCATATTCCTTGATACTCTTGGTGTGTTTCCTTTTCAGCTAAAACTGGCCTGAATTACTTTGGATATTAACTACATTGTGCAATGAATATAATGTTAAAATATCCCAGCTGTCTCTTTACAATATCCTTCATTCTAATGTCTCTGAAACAATACATAAGCGACAATCCAGAGAAAATAAAATAGACAAAATAATACTTTGATTCAAGAAGAGATGCTTTTTTTTTTTTTCAGTAGAAGAATATTGTTTCAATATTCTTTAAAATTTTGAAATTAGTGTCAGCTAATGCAAGATACAATGAAATAAAACCTGAAGTAGTGAAACATCATTTAGGATCTTACAACTACTCAGTAACTACAATATCAGGAAGTCACTGTGATATCAGGAATTTGTGATTCTCAATGTTTTTATACAGATATTCCTGAATTTGTGCCAAAGAACCAGGCTCTCAGTCTAGCCTTGTCAGCATGGTACTGTGTCCAGGTCTGTTATGCATGCTTTGGCGACATAAGTAAGTATTCTGCGACATGCTGATGATATTACCAGAAGTTTGTCTTTAATATAAATGTAGGTGAAGAATAGAATTCTGGGTTAGGTTGAACTGAAATAGGCTTTTCTTTCTTTTTCTTCCATTATTTCCCCTGCCATTTTCCCCTCTGTTCACCTGAATATTTTAGCTCACTTAGTAAGTTTTCATATTACCTTAATTTATAAAGTATTTCAGAATTTTGGTCAGTGTTTAAATGAAAAAAAAAGCAAAAAAAAAGAAAAAAAAAACCCAAAAAACAACCAAACCACCATTTTGAGATGAAGAAAGATTTTTGTTTGTTTGTTTCAGAAATTGTCAAAATAAAAGATTAGGTGCTTCCAGGTTGCTCAAAGCCCCATCCAACCTGACCTTGAACTATTCCACTGATGTAGTATCTACAAATTCTCTGGGCAACCTGTTCCAGTGCTTATGTCATTTAAAACTTTATAATATTCAGTTTCTATACATTTCCATAAATACATATATATATAAAAAAAATGAACAAAATATTTTATATAAATATGCTTAATCTTCACAATCTTATAAAATGTTTCATTTCTTCCCAGTGCTTGTTCTGGTTTTCCACTGAAAGTATTTGACCAAGTTCCTGAGCCTTCGAATTGTCTTTTTTAATTTATTTTTATATATATATATTTATTATTTGCTGACACAGTTTTGCTTACTCCCACAGTGATGTTATTTATTTTTCATGTGATGAAGTGCTTGTATCTGTTCTTTTTATTTTCTTCAAGCTGTTTTCAGTCTCAAAGAAATGTTTTCCTAAGACTCCTTTAGTCATACTAGATGAAGAAGGCCTCAGTTCTCTCTTCCTTTTTCGACCTGAAAATTCATTCACTGCTTAGTTCAAGCCTCAGCTTATATGAGGTCTCATGGGGAATAGGTAACCTTGGATAAGGTCCCTTATAAGACACTATAACTATTTCAGAAAACAAGATGCTTTTCTACCTTTGTGACATTCTAAGAATGTTCTTTGTCAGCTGTGTTGTCAATGTCTCAACTGGCATCAATTGAGGCGTCAGTGTCTAGGGTTTGCCACCAGATTATGTTTTTATCTATTACAATAGTGTATTTGGCAACCAGATATGAAGATTCATCTTTTAAGTTGTAGTTTAAAAAAGGGTTTCAACATTCTTTCTTCTTTGTTGTAACCTTTGATAACATGATACATGTGTGCAGAGATCTTAGCAATTAAAATCCTACTATTACAAAGTCTCCTCTTTGGCAGCATTCTTTCCTACCAATTCATATGACTTGCCTGTCTGTCCTGTTACCCAAGTTATACTTTATGAGTTCAGAAAAAACAGCAGTATTTCAGGCTGAAATTCATTTTTACCCAAGGCTCTATATCACGTTCCCTGCCATTAAAGCTGTATATTAACCAAATGGGAGTATACAGTATCAAGAATTATGGGCATTTTAGAAAGTCATTATTTTTTCCCTTTCACACTTAAAAGTATTCACAGAAAAGAAGACATTGGAAGCTGTTCTTGCGAAATGTACATTTGTTCCATCATCAAAGCAGGAAGGTATGGAAAGATTGTTCCCTCCTTGCTAAATACATTGGTTGTGATGACATCCTGACATTTATGGCTAAGACCAAAACAAATATCTACCATAATATTAGCAAAGTATGTTCATTTCTAAAATAAAATATAATATTTTAAAGACAGTTTCCGGCATAGGGTAAACTCAGCCTAATTCCACTGTAGTGAGATTGTGTTAATTAGAAAAAGACAATAAGAAAGACCAAAAAAAGAGTGACCAAATAAAATAAATAGAACCACAAAGGCACAATAAAATAAATAATGTAAAATGCTAGAAAAGAAAAACAAGAAAAATAAGACTGTACTCATCTTAGTTGACCTTTCTGAAACGGTAAAGCATAAAATGCTTTAATGCATAAAAAGATATCAAAGTATATTTCAAAAAAGTCACTATGAACACATTTTAAGGTTAAGTGGAAGAGGGCAATGACCAGCAAGATTGCAGCAAGAAGTTTGTTTTATGTATTTAATTGTGCAACTTTAGCATGGGGTCTAGGAGCGCCTGAAATCCCAAAGCCATTTTGATAACAAATTGGAAAGGCTAATTGGTGAAATACTGTATAACAAATGCATTAAAATCACACAAACAAAATTATGTGTATTTTTAAAACACGAACACAGTAATACAAAGACCACAGATTCTAGAATAACTCTGCAATTCAATATTGCTCCCCTTATTCCGTTACACTAGGAACAATTATTTTTATCTATATGTTGAATTAATTTTTCATCAATAAAATAGCCACCTGAAACGTATATTTGTTATTAAATTAAAGACTGACAAGTGAGGTTGTGTGCTTAGATACGTCATCCACACAGGAGGAAAAAAAAACAGTACCAGGTGATTTAAACAGCAAAATAAACTCCAGTGGTAGTGAATCTCTGAAGGTTCAGAGCCTAAAAGTGATCTTTCATATGAGTGACACCCCAGCTGAGGGCGGGAGCGTCACAGAATCACAGAATCACAGAGTGGTCAGGTGACCTCTGGAGATCATCTAGTCCAACCCCCCAGCCAGAGCAGAGTCACCTACAACAGGTTGCACAGGACAGCGTCCCAGCGGGTTTTGAATGTCTCCAGAGTGGGAGACTCCACAACCTCTCTGGGCAGTCTGTTCCAGTGCTCTGCCACCCTCAAAGTAAAGAAGTCCCTCCTCATGTTAAGATGGAACTTCCTATGTTCAAATTTGTGCCCATTACCTCTTGTCCTATCAGTGGGCACCACTGGAAAAAGACCGTTCCCATCCCCCTAAGTGTCACCTGTTCATTGAAGTCAGGATTAGACTCATACAAACTGATGCCTGCTACTCTGACATAGAAATCTGGCTGACATCACATGGGAGCATACTTTCTCAGAAGACCTTCTAGTTGCACTGAGGCTGAAAATAATTCTGTAAAGTGTTTTCTCTGGGATCCAAATTTACCTTGTTTAATTTTTGTTTTGTTTTTTTTTTTTTTTTTTTTTTAATGAACTCAAAACTCAGATCAGCTTTTCTATAAGGTTATTTCCAATTTGGGAACCTGTCAAAGACAGCAGAGTGTAACTTCCAGTGAACATAGGTCCACTTATGGTTTTGCATCCAAACTCTGGAATGTTTATAGCTGCATTGGGTGTAGGTGTCGAGGTGCTGGAAGCAGGGGGAGGGGTCAGGGGCTGCCCCATGCTGGACACAGCTAGTTCCAGCCAGCTCCAGTGGATCCACCACAGATAAGCCCATCTGTCAAGGTGCTGGTGTGTCTATAAAAGTGGATTTAAGAGAGGCAAATGAGGTGTAATGAAAAAAGTGGGAGAAACAACCCTGTGAGCACCCAGGGGAGAAGCAAAGGAGGGGACGAGGTGTTCCAGGCACCAAAGCACAGATTTCCCTGCAGCCCATGGGAGAGACATTGGTGGAGGAACTATTTCTCTGCTGCCCACAGAGAGGACCATTGTGGAGCAAATATACAAATTGCAGCCAATGCTGGACTCCATGCTAGCGTAGGTGGATATTACCTGAAGGAATTGCAGCCCATGGAGAGCCCACGTTGGAGCAAGTTTATCCTGAAGGACTCCAGCCCATGGGAAGGACACATGGTGGAGCAGGGGAACAGTGTAAGGAGGAAGGAGCAGCAGAGAGGAGCTGTTATGGACTGACTACAACCCCCATTTCCCATCCCCCTGCACTGCTCTTGTCGGGGGCAGGAGGTAAAGGAGTTAGAAATAAGGAATGAGGTTGAGCCTAGGAAGAAGTGGGGTGTGATGGGGGAAGGTGATTTAGTTTTGTCTTTGTTTCTCATGATCCTACTCTATTTTAATTGCCAATAAATTATTTATATTTCCCCAAGTTGAGTCTGTTTTGGTCGTGATGGTAACTAGTGAGTGATCTCCCTGTCCTTATTTAGCCCACGAGGTTTTCCATGTACTTTTCTCCCCCTTGTCCTGTTGAGAAGGGGGAGTGAGATACAACCATTTAAACTGAATCTAAGTTTTGGAAGAAACTCGTGTCGGTATTTATTCTACCTAACCTGGACTGTCATTGAAGAACAACAGTGATATTTATTCTTGGTTGTTTAAATGAACAGTCAGCTTAAAAATTAGGAGCTGATTTTTTTTTGCCTCCACACTGTGGAAAGGGAAAAAAGGTCCAAAGGTGATGTTTATTATCATTATATATCTGTCAGACTTCTCCAGTAACACTATTCAAAACATATGCACATATTGCAGTTCACTTGTTTATCTTTGTCAGCAGATTTAGCCCTGCTAAATGGAGCAAATCGTCTTACTTCACACCTACACATTATTATATCTAATTTTCTTCTTCATTCATCCTCTACCTTCTTGTATATTAACATAAAATCAGTTTAAACACCAAAAATAACTTTGAGGGTTTGCTCTTTTGACAGTGCTCAGACAATCTCCAAGCGTGAGGGGAAAAACTGCTGGAATTGAGAGCCGTGAACATGAACTCCAAAACCTTCCTGAGGAAAAGACCGAGCCTAGTCTCTAGATAGAGTAACAACACTGAGTGCTTTTGGCAGTTCCTACCTATGATCCCCACTCTGCTGTCAGGAACTGGACAACCTTCCCTGACTAGTGCAGCTGAATCTAGTAAGTAATTTTGTATTGAATTAGTTTCTGTGACAGACAAAACAGACTTTACAGTAGGCAAATTGAATTTCTCTGGTTCAGCGACCACTATGGCACTGCTCCTCTCAAGAAGATTTTCACATTATTGAGGGCTCGTAGGTTTCATTGTAAATAGGCACAGGCAGCACACAGTGCAACACAACTGATCCCTTGCCTGCTGTCATTAAAAAAAATTAAAATAATTCTGTCTGCATCTACCAAGTCACTTACGTGTGTGCGTATACACACCCACGCACATACAAGGAAAACAAAATGCAAACATCTGCATAAAATGTGATTTTTGTTCTACCAAGACTGTATTTTATATGGCCTGAAAATTCACATAATGGCATTCGTGGAGAAACTTAGCATCAGTATCTAGTATTACAAAATGCAATGTGTTTTTAATGGAGTGAAAAGGCAGGAATGTTTACTTAATTTAAATACAATTACGAATGGGGAACTGGCACTGTGTGCCTTGATTCAATTAGGTTAAAGGCTAGTGCCAGCCATATCATGGAAGGAAACACAAGAACCTCAATATTTAAGTTACCACTAACATGTTATCTTGCGTCACTAGTGCCACAGACTTTTCCTACAGCTGGAACTCAACATAGCTTCCAAATATTTTCTTTATTTTAATGGACAAATATAGTGCATATACTCATCATAGAAATAGCATCTGTAGGATATATAAAATGCATTTATTTAGGTAGTGATTATAGAATTATTAGCATATACAAGAAATAAATTCACACTTTTCCAGTCTGTCAATTCACAGTGTAGATTTTCCCAATCACTGTTTATTTTTCTAAAGTCCATTTTTATTCTTTTCCAAGATCAGGGAAATTGTAACATTCAGGTCATTTTCGTGGATAGTTTTTACTCCCTTAAGAGGGAGTTTTTTTCATGGATAGTTTTTACTTTCTTTTTGCTGTGGATCTTAACGAATCATCACTACAGGATACAGAGATGCAGAACATGTAAGTGAATAAGCATTTTTATCATTATAAGTAGTCCAGAAACAGTGTCATTTCAGAGTGAGGCAGATACAGAATACCTTCACTGAACGGCAGAGCTGGTCCCAAATCACCATCGGGGATATGGATGTCTGATGAAGAAATGCTCCACTGTAGTTTTGAAAGACATTCAAAGGACAGAGTAGAGCTCCAACACAATATGGGAAAAAAAACAAGTCTAACGGAAAGATGCATTTTTGTTGCTTCTCATATTAATCCGTTATTTAGAGCTCCCCTGCTTCAAGTCATCATTGCAGCAGCAATACCTCTTAGATGAGGTAGTGCACATAGAGCCCTCTGGAGAGCTAGTTATTACAAAGGCCAGCAAAAAGCTGCTTTTTCTTTATTGTCTGGGGTTAAGAGGCTGTTTTATGAGGTGGTGAAATAACCAGGAAAATCTTAAATGCTTTAAAAACAAAATGAGACAAATTTTTTTGGGGAAGCAAAGAAAGCACCGGAATATTATCCTGGTGAACATTTCAACTCCTGTCTTTCAGAAATCAACAGTTATGCAAGTCTTTTGGAACATAAATACTTACACAAACACACACACATACATTTTAAAAGTCTTTTAACTATAGAAAAAAAGATTTTTTATTTCAGAAAAAAAAAAGGATTAGTTTGAGAACTGCAATTTTAAGCAATAAAAGAGAGAAGTTTTAATATCCTATTTCAGTTGCTTTTCATAAAAATTGATGTTAGGTTATTATGGCTAAATATTAAAAAGCTGAAACTGAAAATTTTGATTGGCTCAAACTTATTTTTTGCCTATTACTTAAAAAAAGTTGCCACAATTTTTTCTTTGTCAGACTTCTTTATTTTACCTTTGTATTTTCCTTTATCAGATGTACGTGTAACCTCTAAATAGTCTTTGAAACAGTGTGTTTTTCTTTCCTGTTGATCTCTAACATCGTTCTTCTAGGCCCATCGTTGCCTAGAAGAATGAAAATGAATCTTTAGCAGTGGTCCTTATGAGACAGAATCTGTAATTATATTAGAGAAACTATAAAAATTGCGTACATATAGAAAACAGATATTAAATACGTAGACTTTGGTCCACCCTAACTGACAATCTCATCACCAAGTTGTCATTACACAGCTTCATATGGTAAGGACCTAAGTCACTTTCACAGAATCACAGAATGGTCAGGGTTGGAAGGGACCTCTGCAGATCATCTAGTCCAACCTCCATTTTGTTCAGGTTTACCACCTACATATTTATACAAACAAATCCTAAGCAGTTGTGAATTTACATTGTTTCATTTGAATTAGTTATGTTAGTGTTGATCCTAAGATGAATTTGAAGTGATTTCAATTTTTTTATCTCTATAAGACAAACAGAAATTAAAAGGGAATTTCAACTCATTATGTTTTACTGTTTGGTTAATTAACACTTTTGTGAAGCAATGTTTTAAAATAGTTTTCATGTCATTATTTCTACTTTTGCAATACAGAAATTAACAGCATGAGACTCCTAAAAAGTTTTTCAGAGCTGTTGTCTTTCTAAATAACACTAAATCTGTTTTTAGGAATTATTATTACTATATGACAAGACACATACAGTGTATTTAGATACCAAGCTAGTGGTCACATTTTCTAATGCTAGGGAAAAAAAAAAAAAAAAGGGAATAAAGTGAAAAAGGTAGGTATAATAGTAATAAATTAATAAATAAGTTGGTTGATTTTTTTTTTTTTAATTTAGCATAAGACAAATACAGCATCTACTTTGAAGTTGTTACTGATGACTGGATACAATAATTTCCCATGGTAAATTTCAGTGAGATAAGTCCCAGTGAAAGAGGATCTGACATTTGAACAACTTCTCAGTCAGAATGTAAACATTACACTTTTCAGTTTTTCCAGATCACAAGGATTTTAACACCTCAGAAAATGCTGTGTAGGGAGTGTTCAAAGCCTGATAGTCAGTTTAAACTTCTATCTTACCTGTGCAACCTCACAGCCTATAAAATTATTTTTTTACTACTTGTGGTTTGAGAACTTTAGGTAAAAGTATTCAAGTTTCTTCTTTGCTCATTTGCCACCTCCTTTTCTTTAACCTTTCTTTCTCTTCAGGAATTTTTCTTCACTGTACTGTACCCTATCACAAAATAGTCTTCAACTGATTGTCTCTTCAGCTACCAACTCATCTCTTTAGTTCGTGGTCTCCCTCTTTCACCTCACAGTCCATTGAACATGCCATCTGCACCTATGTTCCAGGACTCTTATTCCCTGCTTCTGTCCATGTTGTTATCACAATTTTGTTCCAAACTCTTCACTTCCACTTGCCATACGTGTAATTTCTTGGCCTCAGCAGACCTTTACATGGACAAATGTCTCATCTTTTGACAATGCAGTTGCCCACCAGTTATAATGCTTTTTACTTTACCATTGTAAACATTTGTTACAAGTTGTTTCTGTCATGATTACCACCTTTAGAAATGCAATTTTTTTTTTTTTTTGCATTGCCTGAGGCAGTTTCTTCTATCACAGGAAAAGCAGCCCGTCAGTGGCCACGTGATCACTTGACCAAAATGAAATAAAGGTTGCAATTGTTCTTTAAGCTTTATTATTCTATTTCTTGCCAGACTATGCAACTCAGCACTATAAGTGGAAGAATTATGCAAGAGCCAATGTTTTTGTGCTTATAAAATCAATAAACACCTAATTAAAAAAAGAAGGAAATGGAACTGTTGACTTTCATGGTCGTTCTGAATCACCTATGCATAATCTGGAAAAGCAGATAATTGAGAGATTGTTTAAGTAATTATTCATAGTGTGGTGTGCTCACTTAAACTGAAAATCTGAATTTTTTTTAAGATCATGCAATGATAACATTAACTTACACAAATTTTGTCAGAATCATAGAATCATAGAATGGTTTAGGTTGGAAGGGACCTTGAAGATCATCAAGGTCCAACCTCCCTGCTATAGACAGGGACACCTCCCACTGGACCAGGTTGCCCAAGGCCACATCCAGCCTGGCCTTGAACACCTCCAGGGATGGGGCCTCAACAACCTCTCTGGGCAACCTTTAAAGCCATTACCCCTCGTCCTATCACTACACTCCCTGATAAAGAGTCCCTCCCCAGCTCTCCTGTAGGCCTTTAGGTACTGGAAGGTCACAATAAGATCTCCCTGGAGCCTTCTCTTCTCCAGGCTGAACAGCCCCAACTCTCTCAGCTTTTCCTCATAGGAGAGGTGGTACTCAGATCATCCTCGTGGCTCTCCTCTGGATGCGCTTCAGCAGGTCCATGTCCTTCTTATGTTGGGGACTCCATAGCTGGATGCAGTACTCCAGGTGATGGCTCATCAGAGTGGAGTAGAGGGGCAGAATCATCTCCCTTGACCTACTGGCCACACTTTTGATGCAGCCCAGGATACGGTTGGCCTTCTGGGCTGTGATCGCACACTGCTGGCTCATATTGAGCTTCTGGTCAATCAGCACACCCAGGTCCTTCTCCTCAGGGCTGCTCTCTAGCCATTCCCTGCCCAGCCTGCATTTGTGTCTGGGATTGCCCCGACCCAGATGTAGGACCTTGCACTTGTTTGGACTGATCACCTTGTTGAGAAAATACGTTTTGATTTTTTTCATGAGTGAAGTGTAACAAACATAGTTCTAGAATTCTCATGAACATTTTATTCATATAACTTTATCATAAGCATAAATTAATAGTAATAAGAAGCAGCTGCAATGGTACACGGGAAAATAATGTCAAAGTGTGCAGTATTCTTTTGACTTGGTGGGTGTACGGAAAGTATCAGGATACAAACTAGTTCTTGTTCAGAAATGAATTTACAGCAAAGACTCTTTTTCATTCTGTTTTAATGGGTATTATTTTTTTATATTGCATTATCCTAATGCCACACATGCTGAGGGTATACATAGGCATATTGATGGAATCCCTGAAGCAATATGAATTCTGTTGTGATAATGTTACCATTAGTCTTGATTGCATTTGCTGAGGGTGGGATTCTAGTAACAGGTTGCTTTGGGCATTTTTGTTTGTTGATTTACATTTTCCCCCTTAATTTTGTCCTAGCATCTTTGCTTCTCCTCCCTCCCTCTCCCCCCCTTTTTAAAAGCAGATTTCTGTTGTGTTACATGGTGTCTATTTCACTTGCCATTGTAATAATCACTTTTATGTTTTCTTTATACCAATTTAACATTCTGCTACTGATGAACATTTTCATCATATTTACTGGAGCTTATGACTTACATATGAGAATACTTCCTTTATTTGTGGCTTAAATTTTCTTTTTCCCTCGTTAGTGGTTTTGCTATCTCAGTTTCAATGTTCTGGCTGGTTGCAATTACAAGTTTTCCCAGCTGGGAGCTTGTTTCGGCTTTCTCAGTCTCTGTGACACGCTGATCTATTTGGAAATGTGGTTCAAATTGTTTTGTCTCTATATTTTGCATCTCCTTTCCACACAGTATTAATGATGACTTCGTGGATATTTTTCTGTTCAGAGTTTTAAAGAAAAACAGTAGTTACAAAAACTGGTGCTACTCTGTGATCTGTTGAATCACAGAAAAGAGACTTCCAAATGGGGTTTGGAAAGAAATGTCAATGCCTATAATTTATGGAAGGCCTGAAAGCTAGAGAAAGCTACTTTAGCTGTTATTGCATGCTAGAGGAAAAAAAATACTTCAAGTGTTGGTGATAAATATAGATCTAAAGAATTATAACTCTCAAGTTTAGTTTTTGACTTTTGCCCGAGTCATACTTTTTAATACCATTGAAGTTGAAAGTTGTTGTGGCGGTGTGAGCTTCTTATGGCATAATCTTGAGTGTATACCAACTACTTTGACCAAGTCTGGTAAGCATTGCATTTGGTGGGCATTAGTCAATTATGGGCTGTGTCATCAGAGTTTTGAACTGCTGTTTATCAGTATGTGCATTCGCTGTTCCATGAAGAGACATACAGATCTTACTAGCATGACAGAAAGAGGCCTGTGAAAGAAAGTATAGGGATTTATTTATTTTTCCAAGTAATACAAGTTGGCAAGCACTCTTTAAAGTACTATCTAAATTTATATCAATGATATAAACTTAGGTTCAGAACTTCAGCATTAGAATGCTGCATATGGGAATCTGAGAAACTTCACCAGTAGTGCTTTTTTATTCAAAAGATCGACAGATTAGCTTGTTAAGATGAACCTATCTCGATGTGGTAGTGGAAAGTGAGCTAGTCAGGTGGATTATTACATCAGAGGACTAAGACAATCACAAACCTTACGATACCAGTGTGAACTGTATGGCTGTTACAGAGAAACATTCTCTATAACTTAATTCTTGTTACTTAAAAAAACGTATTTTGGAAAATTGTGTTATCTAAGGCATAGTTTTGAGGTGCAGATTATATACGCTAAACTGTGCCATTTGTTACATGAGCATGACTAGACTTGAAGCCTAGATATATGTGAGAGAAGAATTAAGCACTATTCCCTCAATTCTTCAGTTTCCACTAAGAAAATATATTTCATTATTTGTTGTCAGAAATTATTTACAGAGACAGAGTGATAGAAATTTATAGACATGTATTTTGCATAGATCTATGTATTTGTATATTTATATGGCTTCCACAAATGACTTGTATATTTCCTTACTGCAGGGGTGTTTTGTTTGTTTGTCTTTAACAGAAGAGGAAGAATAGTAATATCAGGAAAAAGATTAGATAAATACTAATAAAAAAACAATTCCTCCCTTGCCCCCTAAAGGTCAGCTACAGTAAACACAGCAGTGGTTTCAGAGTTGAATTCAAATTGACTACACGTTTTTTGTTCTTCAAACGTTTAGGGACTGTAAAGTTAAAAATTCAAAGCTTGCTATTTTGGTTTACTTGTGAGATTAGTAGTTGATTCAGACAGCAGCACACCAGCAATAAGGAATCACAAATGAGACTGAAATGAAGCTACAGTATCTCTATGGCCTACCTGTTATAAGAATAATGTGTAACAAAGCAACATATGATTTCTGTTATTTAATTTGAATGTACATCAAAATTATGCGTATTTTTCAGTTTATTTTTTCTTCTGCATCTTGTATTCTACTCTAAATATATTTTAGTTTTAATTAGACAGGAACAAGCTGTAGTATCAGGTATAGCTGGGACAGCTGACAACATGATCAGTTTTAAAATTCTGCATAGCTGTAAGGTATTCTTGAGATTTCTTCATTGTGCCCATGTATGCTCCTTCCTTCTTTAGTCAATATATTTTGATACTCACTCTGTTTCAAATACAGTTGCTGTACTTCCTCAACAAAGGTGGACATGACTTGAGGAACATTTTCCTGTCTAACTTTCCTTTACTACATCTGGTAACTTGGAAAAGCAATGTGTTATTTCTGCCATGGGAAATGAAAACTATGATTTGAAATCTCATCAAACACGTTATAAAAACTTCAATTCTATTTCTCAAGGGTTCTGAAGGATAAACTGTACATCTCAAGATCTGGAAAACCAATTCAAAAACATGGGAAGAGGGCCTTTTGCTTGCCTACTTAATATCAACATTTATATTTTCTTTTTTCTGTATTTTACATCAAATTTATTACATTTAAAAGCATCTGGTTTTGTCAGCCTGAATTTTTTGTTTTCTCTTTTTTTTTTAAATCATTCACACCCATGGTTCTCAACAAAATTAATCAGTCATGTGCCTGATTAATATTCCATATTCTTCTTGAGAAGAAACTTTAGTTTTTCTAAACTTTCCATGTAGTTCCAACCCTATGTCATTCTGTATAATATTTGTATACCGTTTCTGTTTTCAACACACTTCTGCAAAACATAGCAGTCAAAATTATGACCAAATAACCTTCACTCTAATAACCTCACAATTGATACGAGCCTGTCAATGTAATCATATATAAATTTTGGTTCTAGTTGTAAAAGTTGATATAATTAGTAATATCATTCTAGGTCACACACTGTGTTTACTTTTAAAATTATTTGTAGGAAAACTAAATGTTCTCTATTTTTCTTTTAAATTTTGTGTCTTTATTTTTGCAAATACAGCAATTTTATTACACTGCCTTTATTTCAGAGCTTAGAATCACTGTTTGACATATTTGTTAAAAAAGACCAATGGAAAAATAGTTTGGGGAGCAACATCAGAGGGTAATAGACCAGAGTAGTCATCTTGTGCTAGGAATGGACTAAAATATTACTGCAAGAGGTTTGTCTCAAGTGTTAAAGGCTTCCAACAGTAGAAAGTCCACAGTCTCTGCAGGCAACCTAGTTCAGTGTTTACCTATCCTGCCATTAAAAGGCTTATCTTAACGTTGGGCCTAAATCTCCTTTGCTGCAGTTTGACGCCATTATTGTTGCACAATTCACAGGCAACATGGAGAAGAAAACCCACCCCTTCCTTACTAGCAGCACTCCACTGACAGCTTGCTTGAAGACTGTTATTTCAATTAAACTCAGTGTATTTCCTCCTGAGACAAAAGACATCAAATTGCAATGCAATTCAGTTCAGGAATATAAGTTTTATAAGGTAAACAAAGTGAGTCATGTACACTGTGCTCCCTCATTAATAGGTACTAAACATAGCCAAGGATTTTTCATTATTATCATTGCACATAACGAAATTCTTCCATACTCAGAAGTGTACTGGTTGATGTGCCAAATACCCACTATTCTGCTACTGCCTCTGGTATCTCTTTGTGACCAGGCTGGGAGACGTGGCTTCAACCAATGCCTTGAAAGCAAGGCGCTTTCAAAGATAATTCAAATATTTTGTAATTTTTATGGGGAGACCTGCTTTCGGGCAGAATGATAGAAAGCCTGGCTAAGCAGTCAAATGCCAGTAAACTGCAGTGTCAGTGGAAAAACAGCTCTTATCTTATACAAAGTCTTATTTTGCAGTTCAGGAAGGAGTAAGATTGTGAGTTCAGTTTTGCTAGTCAGTCTTGTCATGATTGGTTTTTGCAATAGACTACATTTTAAAAAGAAAAAAATAAAATTGATGCTCAAAATGCAGTTGTATATATATGAATTTATATAATCTAGCAACTGGCTGTGTACTTAAGCTATCAGGTTACAAAAGAATTACCAGTTCCTGTTCAGCTGATTTATATTAATATACATCTTTCAGTTAATACCAATCTGTTCTACTTTCCAACAGCTCCAAGCTTAAAGGAATTCCCAAGAAACTGCCGTAGGAATGTGGTATAAGAAACAGAAGTGTACATCAGAACATTATTTTAAACTCTCAATAGGACTGATATTCATAAAACCCTGCAGGCAATTTTAAAAAACTTCCTTGTGTGTGAATGGAACAAAGTTCTTTTTACTGGATGACAACAACATGAGGGATTCAGATGCAGAAATTTGTGCTGTGTGAAAAATACAGCATATCACTCATTTATTTAAAAATAAATCTGTAGTTCCACCAAAATTTATAAGTGTGTTAGTACTCAATTTGTTGACTTTTAATAAGTCAT
Organism: Charadrius vociferus; assembly: GCF_000708025.1. Classification (NCBI taxonomy): domain Eukaryota; kingdom Metazoa; phylum Chordata; class Aves; order Charadriiformes; family Charadriidae; genus Charadrius; species Charadrius vociferus. Next base: position 511,911 of record NW_009647421.1, on the reverse strand, counting down.
GTTTAGGAAAAGATGACACGTTATCTTCTTGTATTTACTGATATGGATCTTGACCTAAAGATGTTTGTAATTTTGGCCTCAAATCCATATACACAGCATCTTTACTTACAAAATTTAACACTCTATCTCCCATCGAGGTCAACACTCTTAATTTTGTGTTACTGCTGCACAATCTTTTTCTCTTGAGTACAGTTAGCAATTCTGAGGAATGAAAATGGCAAAGATTTCAGCCTTTTTCAAATTATATCAATCACCAGTGTTTCAATATCACATTGTCTTTGAGGATCTGGCAGACATTCCCATGCATATGCTATGTCTCAGACACAAAGATCAAAAGATATATTTTGAATTTAAACAGTTTTCTAGTATGTATCAAAGAAAACAGCAAGACATAACAGGAGCAAAATGTGCATATTCTGTAACAAACTGCAGCAATATTCGGAACAGTATGGCTGCTGTCTCGGCGCAGCAACAAAATTAAAGATGGAGTACACAGTAAGCAATATACGTTTTCAGGCTACATACACCACAAAACCATTTTTCAGAATTAGTTGCCTTGTAGAGGCTTTGTGCTTTTGTCTGAAGCATCTGGCATCTGCTGTCATTAAGAGAACATTATTGGACTAGACAGAACATCTATTTGCTCCAATATGGCATTTCTTATGTTCACATAGAGTTCGTCCTTATAAATTATTGCTATTTTGGTTGATAAAAGAAATAGCCAGACCAATATTGCCATTGCTGGCCCTTTTCTTTTTTCTTTTCTAATTGTGTTTCTTGCTGTGCCCTAAGTGAATGATGGAGTTTGTTTTGTATTCCCAGCAACAAGAACATACTGGCTTTATGATTCATTGCCAAATGCCACAAATTCCTATTTTCCATTGTTCTATTTCTGAAGAATATTAGCAACGTTCTTAATTTTACAACAGAACAAAGCTATGTATTTCTAAAGAAGCATGAAGACTGGTCATTTAGACATGGAAAGACTTCTTTAATAGACTTCAGCTGTGATTTTTAGAAAATAACTGTCTACTTTGTTGCAAAGAAAAATACGCCTTCATTATAGTCCATGAAATTTTTCCAGTTTGTAGTGAGCCTTGAACAAAGTCTTGAATGAAGGATGACCATTTTAATGAGTTTAGCTCAACAAACAGTGAAGAAACTTTAAAAAATGCAATGTTCTTAACGGCATCAAAGTTTCTAAGAAAGGAAGGAAAGTACCAGGAAAAGAAAGGACACATTTATTGAGAGCTGCTGCTTAATTTGCTTAAAGCTAAACAGTGCATGACAGCACTGAAGGGGAAACTGATTAGACACATGCTCCTGAGCAAGCTCAGGAACCAAAATTTTTTCTGGATAGAGAGGAGAATAGCACTCTTTGCAGCTTCGGCCTCGAGTGGCAGCAGCCTCACTGACTGTCTGACACCTTGCTACTGTGAAGCTGTGCTCCGGTTCCATGTCATCATCAGGATGCCAGGCTGATTCACACTTGCTGTGAATGGAAGCACACCTATTGCAGGACTTCTGGTAGAGTATGGAAAAAATGCAAAATTCTCATCCAGGACAGCTTAGGTGACAAAACTCATTGAAAATCTGAGTCTAAAAACTTAGAACTGCAGGCTAATACATTTATTTGAATAAAACTAAGAGTGAAGTCAAAACATACCTCAATTAACTGTCCTCTTTATTCTTCATTTTATCTCAAAATTTGAAGTGGTTCTATTAGCACTTCTCAAGAAATGTTTACTCATGATTGATTTTAAACACAGATAAACCAAGAAATAGAAGAAAAACAGTGCAGACACCTATTCATATGAGATTGTCAGTGTGATTTCTTAAAGTTTCAGGGGATGTATTCAAATCATCTTGAGGCTACTTCAGACAGATAATAAGAGGTGATTCAGAGAACTTAAATTTAGAAGTTACAGTTCCGCAGTCAGAGGAAGTTCTTATACATCGCAACTTGGAGCCTGGACTCCTCATTGCCTCAAAGAAGAGAACTTGCAGAAAACAGCCCAGAAGGCATGTCTAAGATGCAACACTTGGTAGTAAAAGAGGAATTCACAATGCCTCACTGCTGAAACTGCCCCATAAGTGCCAGGTTTCTGTAAGTGAGTTAGAGGTGAAAAACTCTGTTTCTGAAGGCAAATTATCTGATTTGGGAACCAACCTCAAATATTTCCATTATAACTATCAAGTTTAATATTTGCCAGGTTGTTCATTTCTCTTTACTGTCTCGTTATTCATGAAGTGGCAAATATCCACATTTTTACATTTCCTAATTAATTTTAGCCCAGAAAGCTATGAAAATGTCTAACTTTTAATTCATATTGATTGCATTCTAGGATTCAATATTTATTTAGCTTGTATATCTGATTTAACCATTTTCACTCAGATCAAGATAAGAAAAAAGAATGAAAAATGAAAGCACACAGACTGAACACTACCATACAATGTTTACCTTCAAAAGTTAAAATAAAAATATAGGGTTTTTTTTATTGGAAGATAACGGTATCTTTTAATGCTAATAATTGTTGGTCTCTAATAACTGCTAATTCTGATGAAAATTTTGTGATAAATTAATTGGGAGATGGAATGAAGAATAAAACATGCACATACTTCTCTGCAAATATCCCATGACCTCGAATTGATTTGATTAGATTCCTGTATCAAGAAATCATATTTTTTTTAAATATTATTTCACATTTAAGCACAGAAATAAATTAATTCTATTTACTTGTACTCCACCAAAATTGTCCTAAAAATCTTATTCACAAGTTGAAATATCCATTTCCTGATCTTTGGAATCCCGAAACTTTGGAATCTGATTTGTATATGGTGAGCAATCTGATTTTATGTGATGAGCAGATCAGTAACGTACAAAACCACAGCAAAATGGTGATATGATTTTTTAACTTTATTTACTACTTTACTTATTGCTTAGGTAAAAGTTATGTGCTGGGAAGTCCTGCTAGCTACTCGACAAAGATGGAGTAGCACATTCTGGATGAATGCATGGATGCATGGAATTGCAGGGGCTTGAAGTGAATTGCTCTAGCAGTTTACAACTACCTTGCTTGGTAAAATGGATCTAAAAAACAAAAGCCAGCCAAGAAACAGCCATGCAAGGGATACCGTACACCTATTTTAAAAAAAAAGGAAAAATAAATGCAGAACCAGGATCCTCAGCTTTGGTGTAAAGGGGTTTAGTGAACCGTATAGATGTAAGAGTGCAGGTCTTTTGGGACTAGGACAGCCAGGAGATACAGGAGCGTTTGTGCTCAGGTGTGTGTGAGCGTGTGCATGTGCATGTGCATGACAGGGATTTAAAACACTGATCTGGCACATAAGGGTCAGCAACTGAAATAAGGGCAACAAGTTATCTGTCATGATATTTTTTAAATATCAAAGTATGGAAAGTCCCACATGTAGGTGTAGGCAGTAATATCTTTTATTAGTCTACATAAGGTAGTTAGAAAATACAGTTTTAACTCAGGTTCTATACATAGACAGAGAGAAAAGACATTGAGAAGGAAGGAAATGAAAAATATTGGATTTTGGAGAATGATGCAGGAATTAGGATGAAAAACTTGGGATAACTCAGATGGAATAGCTTTATATTTGGCTCAGCAGTGAGGTGGTGGAGCAGTAAAATTAAAGCTAAAACTGGCATCTGAGGTTAAGTTGCATTTGTGATTTTGAAGCCCATTCAAATCTATGCTTCAAATCCAATTTCAGCAACAGGGATGGCACCCAAAGAAAATATTTGCACAAAGCATGTGGAAAATGAAACCTCCTACCTCTGTACTGTTGTACTCTTGGCAGGAAAGAGGTATTTCTTCAAAACCACTGCATTTATTTTTAAAGTGTATTTCTTTGTGAAGAGTCAATTATTCAGGACTGTATTAATGAAGAGAAACACCAACATTTTCTCATCAGATAACATGCATATTTGTGTCTAGTTGTGTATATGTGTATATATTTAAGAAATATATTTGCATGGATATGTAATATCCATAAAGATTTGTAATATTGATAAAACTTTGTAAACAAATAAAAAAAATATTAATTTCCTTCAGCACTCGTTCAAATGATTTAGTCATAACCAAATGAAAATATGCTTCATTTTGCAATATAAACTCTGTAAACCCTTATTAGCCCCTATTGACCAGCATACCTCACATTCATTTACATTTTAATTATCTCCTTTAAGGACACAAAGAGCATTACATGGTATCCCTGTTGGACCATCCAAGTTGCACACCTGAACAAAGAACTAATTTTAATTTATTATTTATTTTCTACTAATACAGTTTTGCAAAAAATATCAACATGGATAAAAAAAAGAGCTTTATGAATAAACCAATAAAGTTCTACATGTAATTATAAAAATGTTGCTTTATGAAGTCCATCAATGCAGTCAGGTAGAAAAAGGGCCTGAAAATACACGATTTTTTTTTTTTTTTAATTCAGATATATTTTGATCCATCTGTATAACAAAACTTCTGTTAAGGCTATACACATTTCATATTTTCTTACAAGAACAAATTAGTCTCACTTCAGTCAATTTTGTTGAGACAAAATTTTTAGTTATGGACCAACTCTTCCAAAGTAGCCTTTTTTCTTGTCTCCCCATTTCTATATAGTAAATATTTCCAAATATGCCCTCTTATATATGCATAAGTTTCTTTTGAGGAAATTGTTTGAAAATTTTATAAAAAAAAAATCCCTGTTACACTGCTAAGTCTTCAAGAAAAACTACATGACTGTTCCAAGTACATAAACATTAAATGTTTTCTGTGTATTTTATTGATCACAGTGTCAGTTTTCAGATCATAGCTTTTTAACAAGAAGATGCAAATAAATGAAACTAGTTCTAGCCTTTGTTGCTTTGGCAGGTCTCCGCGTTATAAATGACTGCAAGATTTTTTTCTTTGATTTGTAATTAAAATGTCAACATTAAAGAGTGAATATATCTATTATTGCTATAATCGTGCATATGCAATTTCATCCCCCAGATCATTTAATGCAATCATTCTGCTAAAATGGACCAGACATAAAATCATTGTGCTGTTTTGTTACTACTTCAGGTTCATAAAAGGCCCTTTGTCCAAAGATACATCTTCTATCCATCCCTTTAAAAATATTAATACTTAGGTAAGATAATTTCAAATTTACCTGTTTGTAAAGTTATGTCTAAAATCAACTTTACAGTCCAATGCAGGTAAAAAAATTGTAGAAAAGAAGAAAAATGGTCGATGTTAATTGTGATATGAACTATTTAAAAATTTGAAAATGCACTTCTGAAATAAAAAAAAAACAAACAACCAAACACCAATACATTTATTTTTTTTTACTCCATTTTTCATTTCATACTTTACAACTTGTGCAGTGTTTAGTCATTGTTTTTAGTATGCTCCTGTAGTGCACTTCTGGCAGTAGGACTGTAAAGTGCACAAAACAAACATGGATCAAATGCTCAAAGCTGCATGACAGAAAGTTCGGCCTCAACTGATCATATTAGACAGTAAGATGACCATCGACCAGAGTAAGAGAGGATTTACAAAGGGGGACTTTGCTTGCGAAGAAGTATAAAAGAGCAGGAAAAGTTGTTACAGCAGAGGTAAATTTTGGAGTGAAAATACCTGTAGCCACACTTGGCAAGATGCTGTCAGGAATGGGTGGGTTAGTGGTGGAGAGAGGTACATTGGGGTAGGGAGAGAGCCTCTGTGACCGAGTAACTGTGTGCATGCAAACACACGTGCATGATTAGACCATACTAGGACTAGTTATAAAAAGCTATGTAGAAATTTCTAGATGGACATTCAGTTTTGTAACAGTCTAGTATTGTGGTATATTGGCTGTATTACTGATATTCATCCTGAATGAATACTTCAGTAATTGCTGATTAGTTACATGTCGTTGATAAATCAATAAACCATTCTGTTCCTGATTTGCTTCAAACTACATGTACTGAGCAGTTCTTCCCAGTGACAACTGTTGGAGATGGAAAATGGAACTAAAAAGAGCTGTCTTACAATAACAATGGCTGAAAGATTGTCCACCGAAACCAGACAAAACCCCAAACTCAACCACAGGAAAAAAAATAATTAAAAACTGTAGGTTTTATATTAGCTGTTTGTATATAATAACAACTATGTATTCACAGTGCTTTCTTAGGGCTTACGATTTCCCAGTCTTTCTGCAAGCACGATAGGCACAAAACTCTTTCTTTTCCCCCCACCCAAGTAATACGAGAGCTGTGCCTTGATTAAAAGAGCCTTGCCACCAGATCTTAAGAACTGTCATGGATTTTTGCTTATTTTCCTTGCTGTAAGAGGAAATAAGGCTTATTTGCTTGTCCAACTAGCCAAGGCAAATCTATCCCTTTTTATATGAACCACACCAAGTGGATAATCTAGATAATGTCAAGGGAATTTGCCAGAAAAGAATACCTGTTCCCCTCCTACCCGACTAATAAGCAGACATGTTCTCAGCAAAAAACAGGCAGAAATGACAGAAAACAAACAAACAAACAAACAAACAAACAAAAATGAAAAAGAAATAACTGATTCCTACAATGATTCTGCTGGGTTAATCACAGAAACCACCACAAGGAGAAAATCTCACTACCCTCCACTATCCCAATTGTTACGGCCACTACTGAAGACAAAATGCTGCTTCTAATAACTTTCACTTCACGTTTATTTACATGTACATTTTGAAAGCATAAAAATTAGTTACATTTAATGCTCCCCGCTGTGGTTGTGAAAGCTAATATTATTGTTCTTTTAAAGCTTCTCATGTACTAAAGCAAATGACATTTCAGAATGCTTAGTATTTAAAATGAATTTTAGACAAAAAGAATTTGACAGCTGATGGCTACCCTTTCAGATAAACATATTTTCCTCTCTCTGTTACACTGGAAATTGCCCCACCACACTGACTCTGACCACTTTCTCTCTCCTAGAAGCATTTGAATGCAAGTTATTTTTCTTCAGTTTCTGAGATACCTTTTCAGCGCATTCTTGCCAAACTTTCTTTTGTCAATAACAGATTTGTAAAGGTGACAATCTGAAATCCACAACTTACAACTGCATTTTACAATGATGCATCACTCCATTTAAAGGTCACTAAGCAGAAAATGTTAAATGTATTTTTCTTTTAAATAATCTTGTTCTGTTACTTTTACTGCTTATGTGCATACTAGTCATCCAATTTTTAAAACGTGATAAAAAAATATCTTCCAAGGTATTTTGCATTAAATTGTTATACTGTCTATTTTTTTTTTTCTTCAATGTAACTAGAATGTGCTCACACGGTTATTTTAACAGGTAGTAAGAGGGCCTGTGTCATATGGGAATGTACAATATTCAAAAGCAATCTATCACTAAATCTTTTTTTAATGCAAATACACTGTCGTCTTCACACAGCTCCAAAAAGCTTGATTGCAATTAACATATAATAATAGCACGATGGGTGAGACTCATTGTTGTATAATAGCTAGCGAAGAAAAGCAAAGCAAGAAACACAAAACATTTTGTGCGCAAAGTGATTGTGTTTTATCACAATGTGCTTTAAATAGAACTTCACAGCCTAACCACGTACGTTATAGTGCATTTCTTACATACATTTAAATAATAAGAACTATTAACCCTGACACATTTCATCAGCCCTTTGAACATTAGGTTTCCAATTCAGGAAAGAACAAAAACAAATGTTTCATTTTAAATGTGTGAGTAGTCTCATGATTTTTAGTGGAGTTGCCCACAGGTTTACCCAAATGAATGTACTTCAGTGCTTTGCAATGAAAAATAATCATGACTGGTGCAAGTGAACAGGTTTATAGAAAAGTTATGAAGCATGCGCAAATACTTTTTCAAAATATGTGACGCTATGTGACATAAAAATAAGCTACAGTTTATATACAGTTTAAATACAAAAACTAGGCCAACATTTATTCGGCTTCTGAGTCAAATTATAGAATAGTAAAGAGGAAAGATCTTTCAAGCTTTAAGCAATCCTTAGGCATCTCAAGTGCTGACTGCATATTTTTTCCCTGAGTGCCTACATCTTCTCTTTTCAACTATCAATCACAAATAATTTTAGAAAAAAAATATTTAAAAATATGTATTTTATACATGGCAACTATATTGCTGATTATTTAGTTTTATAAACAAATATCTAGCTGTTTTTGATAGTTTAAATATTGGGGGGGATGATTACACTGCACAGCTATATAGAAAATTGGGAAAAAAAAATCACAACAGAAGGGAACCACATATAGAGAAGTCAATAGACTCTTTAGAAAGATACTTTTTATACCTTGGTATCAGTATCAACAATTCTTGGTTATGGTTTATTGAAAAAGGGAATGTACTCCAAAAATAATGGAGTTCAAGGAGAATATTATCTAAAGAGCTTTTTTGCTGTTTTTAACAGAGTCATTAGAAGGAAAAGACAGTAATGCACCATTATTTGAGGAAGGTGACATTCCAGCTCCCCCTGAAAATCAATGGTAAGACCCTTTTGTGATTTCAGTGGACTCCATTTGATCTACCCTCTGGGATAAAATGGGCTGCCTCTTCAATCAGGACGAGTTCCATAGCACAAAAAGATTTTCAATAGACTTAAAGAGGGTAAAAATCAATTAATGAGAAGAAGATGGAACACCAACAGTTGTGGTTTAACCCTGATAGGCAGCTAAACCCCACAAAGACAGTTGTTCATTCTCCCCTGCAGTGGGATGGGGAAGAGGGTCAGAAGGGTAGGAGAAAACTTCTGGATTGAGATAAAGACAGTTTAATAAGTAAAAATAAAGCTGCACGTACAAGCAAGCAAAATAAGGAACTAATTCACTCCTTCCAATCAGCAGGCAAGTGTTCAGCCATCTCCAGGAGAGCAGGGCTCCATCACATGTAACAATCGCTTGGGAGGATGAATGCTATAACTCTCAACTTCCTCTTTCCTAATTTTTTCCCCCAGCTTTTATCACTGAGCATGATGCCATGTGGTACGGGATATCCCTTTGGCCAGTTGAGGTCATCCGTCCTGGTTGTGTCCTCTCCCATCTTCTTGTGTACACCCAGCCTACTTGCCAGTGGGGAAGTCTAAGAAACAGAAAAGGCCTTAACACGGTGTAAGCACTGCTCATCAATACCTGAGCCATTGGTGTGTTATCAATTGTTCTTGTCACAAATCCAAAAGATAACACTATATAAGCTACTATAAATCAATTTTACTCTGCCTCGGCCCAGACCAGTACCCCAGACTAAATGGGGTAAGGAGTAACAGCATTCCCTATATAAATAGATTACAGCTTTCATAAAGCCAATAGCAAATGTGGACTTACTAAAGTTATTAGTTTCCCTAATACATCCATAGGCTTTTATTTCTCACTATGTAATTTGCAGCTTATTGCTCCCAGTTATTGACATACCATTATTTGCACAAATTCTGATTTGACATTAAAACATTTGAAGTTTGTTGACTCACTAGAGTCAAGAATTATGATTCTTGAAAGCATGTAAGATATTGAAATTAGTATTTATTCCACGTGAGAGCGAAAAGAGGGGAAAAAAACTTTCAGAATACTATTAGAAAAGATAAACTTGCCCCAAAATTTGTGTTTCAGTCTCAAAGAATGGACATGTTTTCATGCTAGAGACCTGATACTAACTTAGGATAGGAAAAGACAGATTTCAGATATCTTGTCTGCTTGCTTTTCTTTTATATCAAACCAAAACCAGGAAAACAGACTCCAGGATCCACATCTTAGGCTAGGACATTTTTCTTGCTTTTGGTGGGTGGGGGGAAATTTTGATGATAAAAAAAAATTCGCCACAACAAATAATCTCAGGGGTTTTTTTAATGTCATTGAAATGTCATTTACAGTGAAAATTCTCTTTGAAATGTAATTCCCTTTCCTTTCCTTATTTATTTTTTTTTAATTTTACATCATGTAGATAACCAGTAACTCTTGATATAAACATTTACATTTTTTGCCCTGTGGCAGAGTGAAAAAGACTTTTGTAAATGTAGCAAATGTGTAAATTAACATTTTGTAATAGGTTTTATTTCTGATCTCCATTGACGGCCATACATTAAGAAGGACATTGCATTTTATCCCCAAATAGCTGTCCCTAGTGCTTTCATGCCCTGTGCATCACTACAGCGCTGACTTGAAGATAGAACCCACCAACCTATTTATCCAATTGCTTTGCACCCACCAACTCCAAGTCAAAAAAGGCCTATTTACTTTGAATTGTGCTACATTTGTCTCAGGTGATAGTTGTGTTACCTTAATTTACAGGCGTCTTTATGGGTTTGTTTTTCCTTTTTTTTCATTTGTTATTCTGTTCTGTTAGATAGTTTCAACACAATTCTTTGCTTACATATAGTGGAGAACATAGACTGTACTTCAGCTGATCTTTTTCTTGCTTGACATCTGAATTCCTTCTGAATTAAATTGATCTGAACTTCACTATTTCTATTTTACATTTTTTTTCTCTGTTTTTACTGTATAGACTACCTCTCACCCTGTAACATCCTTCTTTAAGGGTGGTAAGGCACTGGAGCAGGTTGCCCAGAGAGGTTGTTGAGGCCCCATCTCTGGAGGTGTTCAAGGCCAGGCTGGACGTGACCTTGGGCAACCTGGTCTAGTGGGAGGTGTCCCTGCCTATGGCAGGGGGGTTGGAACTCGATGATCTTCAAGGTTCTTTCCAACCTAAACCATTCTATGATTCTATGATTCTATGATTCTTGACCATTATCTCCTGGCCAGTTTGATGTCTTAATGCCAATGTGCTTCCTTGGTTATGATACAAAAAGAGTATGTCCTATTTTTTGGAAAGTTGCGATCTAACGTTTTGTATTTCCTCCCTTTAAATATTTTCTATCTGTATTAGCTCCAAAGACTTCTACATTTCTTTTATGATATCATTTAGAATGAAAAAGAAACACAATTTACAGCTATATCTGAAGAATAACATCATTACTAGAAAGATTATGGGTTACTGTCCAGTCTTTCCAAGTCATTTGCTTATGCTGTCCTTAGAGAAAGGCTGTTCAATTGTTTATTCACATTAGCAATATTATTTTTTCTGCCATAATTCTCACATATTTTCTTCATTTAAATAAGCTCATTTAGTTCATGTAAGTCCCAATTGTGAAGTGCTAGAAAATTCTAGAACCCGTGCTGTCCCTTTTAAATTAAAAGACATAATGCTCCATTTGCAAAATACGTCTACTAATTCATTAACAAATTAAAACTAGTATAGTATGTTTCTCCTATTAAATCCTTTTTAGTGCACACCTCAAAAAAAAAAAAAAAGTTAAGAAATATATGTACTGGAGGTCAAGGTCAGACTCTATCAAGATTCACATCTATGATAAATCCATGTTTGACGACAACAGTGATACAAACTAGTAGTTTCAATTGCATGGTGTTCTGGTTTGAGGTAGAAAAGAACCAATTTTCTGGTCAGTAATTTTACTTTGCAGCTAAGCCTCTTCTAACTAACTGAACTCTCTGAAATTAACAGCATATTGTGCAAAACCTGTTCGCTCCTAGAATGATAAGACCTTATGAGCTGTAATTTATGCCAAGGAATGGTATGCAGAGAAGCTCTTGCTTATATTTATTGCTATATCACCTAAGGCCAGATAACTTTGTTATTTGCCCTGTTGGAGGGTCAGAAGCAGAAAAGCATAGGGGCGTGGCACCTGCAGGGAGCAGCAGACAGGACAGGTGACCCAAAACTGACCAACAGGGTATCCCATCCCATCTGCCTTACACTCAGTATAGAAGCTGAGGGATCAAAGGGTCAGGCCTCTTTCTTCAGTGGCTGAGGAGGACTCTGTCTGTTTGTCTGCCTTTGATCCAGATCCGTGCATTCCTGAATCCGGATTTGGAATGCAGTTCCTGTCTGTCACTGAGTCCAGTCTGGGACTTTCCCCGTGCCTGTCGGTGACGCAATCATCGTCCTGGGAGCTCGATACTGGTTTTGTATACATTTAATTATTTTATTTTTTATTATTGTATTAATTTATTAATATTTTCATTGAAGTATTCTAGCTTTTTCTAAACTTGTCTTTTCCTTGCTCTACCTCCTCTCCTTGGAGAGAGAGGTGGCGGAGAGCATCTGCCATTTATTTTCATTGCCCAGTCCGACCCAAACCACAACAAAGGGCAATAAACCCCAACCAATCAACTTCTGACAGTTTCTTATTCTAATCCCATCTCTAACTAATAGAGGTGCAGCTTTATTCATGCAAGAAAAAATGCAGAAATGTAGCTTTCACTAAAAAACCCTATACTGCAAAATATTTTTGGGATAAGTTTATTTCTGAAAATAGAGCAAAGCTGAGTATATTTCCCCTTTCACATGAATTTCTAATCCTATTTATCCAATAGAATAAATTTTAGAGCACAAATGAATCTGTGTCCAAAACACGTAATTTAAGTGTAGTCTATATAGAAATTAAACTACTACTTCTCCTCTTAGAATTTGGTTTGCTATGAAGTTTAGGTGGTAGTCATTTTAAGTTATTCTGGTGCTTCATATGTTGTTTCTTATAGTAAAATAAACCAACTCTGATGTGGGATAGCAAAGTATTAAGTCTGTGAAGCTGTACAGAGAATTAACAACCATGAAAAGCATTCTGAACACAGATCTCTTGAAATGACAAAAGTCAGCGACAATAAACTCTGTTGCTAGGAGACCAGAGCCACAGAAAATGTGTATCCATTTGGAATAAGAATGCTGATTAAAAAACATTTTCAACAGATAATGTATAAAGGTGACAGAGGTACCTGTTGTGCCAAAGATCAGACAGAGCAATTAGTTTGTAAGCCAGAGCAATATAACCAAATCTTTAACAGTGGGCAATTCACCATAAAGATTTCAGGACGAGGATGGAAGCTAATAAAACTTTAGACCCTGCTTAGATCAGGAGTTGTAGTACACGATACTGCAATTGTAGGTATTCTTTATTTGTATATTGATGTTATATCTCTAAAGTAAATTAAAAATGTTGTGAAGTAATTGCTATGAGGCCTGCTAATTATGTAGTCTAAAGAACACAGACAGGCTCTGGAGAACAGAGATGACGCCAAACTGTAAAAATATTGCTATGAAATTTAAAAATGTATACAACCGATTTTATTTTTAGTGTCGAAGGGAATGATATAAGTGGATCTTTTTCATGGTAATGGATTGACTAGCTGTTTGTATGAATATATCACAATATGTAGAGACATTCTACACAAATGAATGGAAAATTTCAAAATTATGATTTCCACAGAGAATAAAATTTGCTGATGAGGAAATGTCATCCTTAGCAAGAGAGGAAAAATATGTGCATTTATTCACCTCGGATATCTGAATCCAGAAGTTTTCTATGGCTGGACTAAACACATGGTTGGTTCTGCTTCTCTGCCTCTTTGCCCAAACCACGACACAGAGTTTTGCTGGCTTAACACATTTTTTGTGGGTTAACACCCAGGTCTGTATGACTTCTATGTTCTCAAGAGAGCCTTTTGTCTGTCAGGTTACCCTCTAGTTGTGTGTTACTTATCTTTATATGTTGGATGAAAACATAGCTTTAGGAAACTGGAGGGTTTGTCTTTTTGCTAAGCACCTGTTGAGAGACATTTTCTTACTATAAGAGTATTTTTTACTTGTTTTTCTTTAATTTTAGCATAAAATGGGAATGTAGACATGTATTTTTACAGTCTTTATTTTTGTGTAACACTGGAGGTTCTGTTAACATAAAATTTTCTTTGAGTTAATAATACTGTGAATCCCACAACTAGCCTAGACAGGAAGGATGTGAGGCTATTCATTTATAATATTAGTCTCTGTCAGAATATTTCAATTATTTTCATTAATATTATTAAGTCCCACTCTACTACCAAATACTTCAGAAACTATTAATGTTTTATCCTTTTTTAACATATCACCGTCATTTTACATGCTAAGACGATTCCAGGAGTTTATTGTAAATCTTCAGGGTACTTTCAATAATTGCAATAGAATCAGAGAACTGAATATATAGATGATATTCTTAATGTTTTCCTACTGGATCTCCTTGCCAGTAGTTTTTCATTTGGATTGGTTTCAGAATTAGGAGACATTAAATGAAATTTCTTCATCCAGTGGGTAGCAACTCTGCTGACCTTTTTTCTGATTACACCAAAAATTTTACTCAACCATTTCTTGATCACTATGGTCAAGATTTCCAGCTACCATCGCATCTCCCACAAATCATTCTCTATGCACAAATAGCAAGTCTTGGAGGGCATCTTTCCCAGTTGGCTCACTGAGTACTTCTGAAAGAGCCACCAGTCCTGGAGTCAGGTTTTCATGCACACCTGTTTCTTCCAATGTTTTCCCCCATTAGTGGGAGGATTGAGGAAAACACTCCTGTGCTCCTAAATCCTTTATCAGTCTTCCCAGGGCCCTGAAATGTCTTTTGATTGACCTTAGACTTATTATTTTATTTTTTTTTTTTTTTACTATGAAAAAAAGCAATTTTCAAAGTCTGTGGGAATAAAAAATTGTTACATTGCATTTAAAATTTCCCTAATCAAAACATTTCATTTTCCATACAGAAATCATTACGATTTAAAATACTGTTTTAAAACTTGTTTATAGCTTGAGTATGGTTTGCAAACTTGCATATTAATTTAAGACATTATTGGTCCCTTTCTTATCACACTTTAGGAGGATCACACATTTTCCCATATTTGGTAAGGAAATGTTAACATAAATACTTTATACAAAAAATGGAAAGTTCATTGTTGATATTTTGACATTTGAAGTATTTTGTCATGTTTAGGACTATAGGCATGGGGAAGACTGGGCACCTTTGAAGTCAGCAGAAACCAGCTGGCTGATTGTGAGGCTGAAGCGAGATGGGGTAAAACGCAAAGAAATTTTGTTACTGTGGCCAGACATAAGGTTTCAGTTAGAACCCTCCAGGACCCTAAAGTCTCTTCAGAAATCAAAAGAATCAGAGTGGTGCACATATACAAGAAGCACATCTGGGCTCAAATACATTTCTGGTTTGCCAGCTACTGCTGCTTACACTGCCATTGTAGAAAAGAGAAGGGGAACAGGAGACAGTGATAGGCTTATGGGGAGCCTCAGATGTCAGAAAGTATCTTCCCTTGAGTCTATCAATAAATATCCAAAATTCTGCAGGCTAGAAACATGTCAGACTGCAACGTATGCCTCTACTTTGAGTCACTACATAAACAAGGCATTTTCCAGTAGTAAAATATGAGTAAACAATATCTTTCTAAATAAAAGGCAACTAAAAAAAGACAGTGTGACTGTCATTCATGGTTTCTTTTCTGCTTCATCCATCATGTCTGTACAATAACAATATTTGTACTGCAATCTTTTCATTTGCATTCTGAAGTTTACTTGTATAAAACATAGGAATTTATACTGGAGAATTAGACACTAAGCACATTTTGCACCAGGAGAAAAAGAGATTGGGTGTCTGTTTGTCCTCAGCTCCTAAGAAGCTGTAATCAGCTCCAAACTGGTTTTCAAAGAAGTTATCTTTCTTGCAAGGATGAACTTAACCCTTAGGATAAGGTTTTTTCGGTATGCCTAAGGAGTGGAGTTATCATCTAAGGTTTATCCTGCATGCCTTTATAAAATGAGGAGGTAAAATAAGGACCTCAAAGTGAGAGCACAGACTTTGATTTAATATGTTTTGGGTTTATCTAGCAAGGGTTTGGTAGTGTTGGATCTGCAGGGTTGGCTTCTGGGAGAAGACACCAGGAGCTGCTCTCATGTCAGACAGAGAAAGTTTCAGATGGCTCCAAAATGAACATGCCACTGCCTAAAGCTGAGCCAGCCAGTGATGCTGGTGGCACCACTGTGGCAAGATATTTAAGAAAGGGTGGAAAAAAAACCTATGCAGCAGCTGTGAGAGAGAAAGGTGAGAAAAATGTGAAAGAAACAGCTCTGCAGGCATTAAGGTTGGTCAAGTAGGAGGGGGGTGTGGTGCCCCAGGCTCTAGAGCAGACATGCCCTGACAGCCAATGGAGAAGACCATGGTGATGCAGGTTGTGTCCCTGTAGCCCATGGAGGACCGTGTTGGAGCAGATGTCCACACTGCAGCCCACTGAGAGCCCAGACCAGAACAGGCTCTTGTCAGGAACCGTGGCCCATGGGGGACACATGCTAGAGCAGACTGTTCCTGAAAAACTGTACCCCATGGAAAGGACCCACACTGGAGCAATTCTTGAAGGACTGTATATCATGGGAGGGACCCCATGCTGGAGCATGGGAAGAGCATGAAGAAGTGGCAGAGAGCAGCTGTCATGGACTGACCACAACTCCCACTCCCGATCTCTCTGTGCCTTTCAGGGTGGGGAGGAAGTAGAAGAGTCAGGAGTGAAGATGAGCCTGGGAAGAAGGGGAGTTGGAGGAAAGGTATTTTTAGGGTGGTTTGGTTTTTGGTTTTTTTTTTTTTTTCTTTCTCACTATCCTACTCTGTTAGTAGTTAGCAATAAATTAAATTAATCTTCCCCATTTTGAGTCTGTTTTGCCCATGATGGCAACTGGTGAGTGATCTCCCCGTCCTTATCTTGACCTATGAACTTTTCACGATATTTTGTCCACCTGTCTTGCTGAGAAGGGGCAGTGAGAGAGCAGCTTGGTTCGCGCCTGGTGGCCAGCCAAGGTCAACCCATCAAATCATATTGCTGCAAGTCAGCAAAGAGCATGGAGAATAGGTTTGATGTTCTTGTGTTCCTACGTATTTATCTTAAGAAAAAGGTTCAAATGACAAGGTTTTTAAAAACAGCAACCACTTTATAAAACAGCCGCAAAAATGTATCTGTGCAGCACTTATAATACAGTTACAAAGTATATTTACTTAGTCTCAGTTGCAGCATTTGAAGTCCAAATAGAAAAGGTTACTGCTTTTATTATAAACACCTAATCCTAAGGCAGCCATGAATAAACATTATTCCAATGTCATGTAAAATGATAATCTAGGACAAGAATGTCTAGTAATAACCTACTTCTACCCAAAAGTAATAAATTATGAGCAGGCTTAGCATCCCTTTGCATGGACAGAAAAATAAAAAAAAAATCTTAAACCATTTCTCAAAGGCTTTATAATCACAAGAAATTGTGAACAGCATCAAAGGAAACATCAAATAAAATAAATTAAAAAAAAAAGGAGACTTCTCTGTTTTGGAGATAAATATATTGTAGCAGTGACTAATTGCCATTTTTGAGAAGGTATAGACAAGTTTGTGCCTTTTGCTTCTGGATAAGAGTGTAAACCTCAAAAGTTTCTAGAGCAAGTGGACCTACATTAATTATAGAATTTCAGCTTCTCTGGATATTCCAATATTTTAACATTTGTCAGGAAAAACAGTTTAAGAGCTTCTTTTCAGCTTACTGAATCATCCTGAAATACTTCATTTAAAACCTGCGCAGTATTTAATTAGCATTTCTCCATAACTAGTAGCTGGCTAATCCACTTACCCAGACAGAACATCCTTCTCATGGGAATTGTTCCTGTTCTGTATGTCTCTTTTCATGATGTGGATCCTGAGAGCTGCAGTTCTTCAATATCCTGTCCAATGGAAGGAAAATGGGACTCAAACTACAATTCCTACAGAAAATGTAATCCAGCGAAAATTTAATACATTACTGCCTTGGATTGATGACCTGTGAAGGGAAACAGTGCAAATCCATGAGAGCTTTAGGATTTAGACCTTTCAGAAACAGGGGTTTTATACATGTTGAACTATGATAGAAAGCAAAGGATAGATCAAAAGTCTCTTAACAGCAAATAATTAATATTTAAACTTTTGAATGTTTCCTAAACATTCAAATTAGCTAAAAATCTAGTCTGACTAATTATTAAAATGAATACAAAAATCACTGTGCACTGGCATATGTCCTGCATATGTATTATGAGATTGTGCATTCATGAGCTAAAATATTACCAGAGGAAATACCAGAAATATTAAGAGACTGCTATCTACAATATTATCAAAAGAACATTTCATTGAGATGACCAGGCAGTGAAAAAAATATAAGTGCAGTGTTTCATTTGTTCTAGTTTTGGGTTTCTGTTGTTGTTTTTGTTTGGGGTTTTTTGTTTGTTTGTTTGTTTTTTTTTTTTTAATTTTGGCAAGCTTTTCTTCAGGAATCATAACCAGAAAAAAAACCTATAAAAAATGATCTGAACTGAGCAAACTAACAACATGCCATTTCCATTCCTCAGCTTGACAGCACTTACTGCAAATCATTCTGGTCATCTCTGTAAGCAAACAAACAGCTAAGAACAGAAAACCAAACAGAAGTGCATATCAACATCTAGAAAAAGCAACCTTCTAGTTCAGTATGATTTTTTTGGTATTGTGTTTAAGATGATCTATAGAGCAGGGACTGATTTTATTTTTCCTAGTTGTTTTAGTTTTCTTTTTTTTTTTTTTTCCCCCACCCCTTCTGCTTGAGTATGGAAATGCTACTGTAATTTCAACCTTTCTTTCTAAAACTGGAATGCTTACCCTATGCATCGTAGGAAAAGGGGCAAATAGTACCTTGGTTAGCGGATCAAAATTGTCCAACTTAACTGGACTTAAGGATTCTTAATATTAATTAAATTCCTGATCTCAGGTCTCAGCAATTCTGGAGTGGCTTTTCCTGCCTAAGTAATGAACACAGACTAAATTCAAAGGCTTTTTTTGAGCTTAGTCATAATTTTTACTTACACTGTAAACAAAATATTACAAAATAATCTTTATATCATCAATAAAGAATTTAAATTGAGAAATAAAACCAACAAAATAAGAATTTCTGCTGCTTTAGCAAATGCAACTAGTCTGAGTTAGATAGGTTTCCACAGAAAGACATGTAGAATAAATTGGAAATAAAGTAATTATAGTGTTGTTGAGTGGCTAGATTTTATTTTAGATTTTTCTATATTAGAAGGAATACAATTAATGACTAGAGTTGTAAGGACTGCTTTCAGTGATGGTGTCCTTTAAATCACAGCAAACAACCCCCAATAACTACAGCAAAAGGAGTCAAATCCCAAAAATGACATTGAGGTGTCAGTAAGAAGATAGAACATCCAATTTTGTCAAGCTGCTTATCTATCCCTTAAATGCACATTTAAAACACCACCATCCCATTCTGATGTTGCTATCACATTATTCACTTGACTGTCGAATGGTAATAATTCAAATCAGGGGAAAAAAAGCCATCAATAATGTCTTTTTTTAAGTAGCAGGTGAAACAGGTCAATAGCCTTTCACTGGTGTCCCCTAGAGAGCAGACAAACATTTTAAGTAGTATGATTAAGGTGATACAAATGTGCTAAGAAAATATGCACATGGAAAAAATAAAAACTATTCTAACAGTAGTCTTAAGAGTACTATTAATAGATATTCATAGCTGCTCTTATGCCAGTCCTAATTATTTTCACCTACTTACCATGACAACTGGTGGCAACATTCTGGACAGGAAGTATATTCATGTCAGTTCATAATAAAATATGCTAAATGGTTCCAGTATTATTCTTGTCTTAGTGTATATACATTTTGCATTATTTTGAAAAAATAACAATATCCGTGATAAAAAGGCATTTTCTTTGAGACCTTCAGTTTGAAGTTTAGTGAAGAGTCTAGTGTTTTCCTTTTACAACAAAAATTGTATGCTATAGAACAATCACTTCAAAATGATGTACACATTAGAAGTGGTTTAGATAAAGTATGCACCAAATTGGAAAAGTGAAAAGAACAATAAATGTACTTCAATGCATTCTGGATTTCAATTTTAATCATCACTAAGCTCTTAAAAAACTCTTACATCTCATATTTTAAGATTGATTATTTTTTCACAATGATTTTAAAAAATAATATATTCAATGCTTTGAGTAAAATTCAATTATGTGGTTGTGCACATCAACATGAGTTATTTTTTGTTTGAAGATGCGTCATGATTTTCTACTTACGTACAAATAACTAAAAACCTAGCCAATTTGCTGCCAACACCATGTTTTCACTTAATATTTTTCCATCTTTCACCCAGTCCATGTCATATTCTGTATTTTGCTTGCAGGATACAAGTTTCTGGAATATTCTGACTCTTCTTGCAACTGTTCACTGGAAGACAAAAATGAACAGAAGAGACTTCTTCTAAACTTGTATGAGAAAAAGTAATTTAAAAAAAAAAACAGGATCCGCTACGTGTGTTACCTGAACCTGTTATTGTCATGGAAAACTCTCCTCAGTTTTCTTAAAAGATACATAAATTGGAATAATACTAGTAGAATAAGAATAGATTTTCATCATCTGTTTAAAGTGTATGTGAATGACAAAAGTTGAAACCAAGACTGGCCAGCGGAATTTTAAAAGCTTAAAGCCAGCCTAGAAAAAAAAAAAAAAAAAAAAAAAAAAAGGAGAGATATTGCGTAGTAGAAGTTATACCCCATGGCCCTCCAAGGATGAATGTATTCAGACTGAATATGAAAAAAATTAAAAGAAACAAACAAGAAAAGAATCCCCAATCCAGCAATAGACACTATCTTTGGTTATTTAAAAGTCAGTCCTGAGACTCAATAGCAGTGACAGACACACTGTCACTAGGAGGAATAGAGTCTTTTTCAGACTGTTTGTAACCTTAGTATTAGTAGTTTATACTTTTAATATTGGACATGGACAAAGTTGAAAAAATGTGAAAAAAAAAAGGAATAATATCTTGGATTAGTGGAGAAAACATTTCTTTGATCTAGATCTGAATAAATAATGAAGCCTTCAGTTTCTAATGGTCCTCTAAATCAAAATAATAAAAAAAAAAAAGCTGTAGGTAGAACTTCAGAGACCAAAACTGATTTGAATTTTAAAAGTATTTTGCTGAATATTAGAAATAAAAAAAATCTTTAGTTCTTTAATAAATTGGGAATAAGGAACACAAATCATTTAAGAAAGGAAAAGGAAGATTTGTAGATGGGTCTATTTTTCTGAGATGGGTTACACAAAAGCTCTGCTTTTGTTCAGTTTGAGTTCTGCAGAAGGGAAAGACACTAATTATGTAAAATTTCAAGATCAAACTTATTTCTCAGGATGGTGTGTGCAGGGTGAATGGCAGTAAAAGTAACAGGGAGTACAGCAGTCTGACAGAAATCATCAGCTTCCAGGGGTTTAAAGGACTTTTTCATTTTTTAGTTTGTTTGTTTGTAGTTTTTTGAGAAAACTTGTATTGGTTTTTGGGTTTTATTTTGCTGTTGTCACCATCCCTGTCCCGTCCCCCTCCCACTTTACTTCTGGATATGTCTAATTAGAATTCCTTTATTGCACCACCCTTAAATGTTGGAGTTCAGATCTTTTTTTGCAGTTTTCACACTGCCAGTGTTATGGCGGTTCTGCCATTACCTTCTTGTGACACTGCAACCTCTTTTGCTTCCTTTGTGCTTCTATGCTTTGCTTTTTCTTTCTATTTCCAACTCTATTTTCATATATGATTTAACAAGACGAGAAAAGTTCTCTTTACCAAGATTTACAGCGAAATCATGTAGCATACATAATAACTTGTTTCATGAGTCTAACTTTTAGGGCACCACAAGTTTGGGGTGAAATATGAGAGACAGCAACCTCAGAAATGCAGTTGTTTCCATGTGTTTTTTCATGCCGTAGAGTGTTTTGGAGTGTTTGAAACTACGTCTTTAGTGACAGTGTAAGAAAGCCTTCGCTTCAAAGTTGGTCTCCTGTCTTTTATTTTTGCCTGTGATCTCCTGGATTTTGTTTTACAGCCTTTTCATGACTTCTCTGTTCTCTTATAAATATTTCACTAACCTAGATGAAACCTGGTTTTCTAGGGGTTTTTTTTGAGAAACAGAAGTAGAAACAAACAACGGATTCAGATACAAATCCTTTCTGTAGGTAACATAAGAAAAACTGTACTAGAGAAAACCAGCCAATATTCTGTTGTTATTCTCAGCTGCTCATGCAAGATTTTCTGAAAATAAGGGAAGTATTAAGCCCTGAGGGTCTGGTTTTCTTGTAGACTAGTTCTCCCTTGAATCGCTGTAATATGGGGCTATAAAGCAGGCCTGTCCTAAATCTGATAGCAATTAAAGCTTTTCATTAATACATTTTATGTTCTTTTCAGTGAGTTTGTTTTTAGTAATAACAACAGCTTTTATAAAAGCTTTGAAAAGAGACCTTCGGTTGAAATGTCTGTTTGCTTTTCTAATTTAGGCTTACATTATGCAATATGTGGAAGATGTTAGACCAGTTGACCAGGATAAAAATATCTGTGTCGTGAAAGATAAAACATTAGCTCTTTTTTTAGTCCACTTGTAATACAAATTTACTACATTGTGTTTACATCACCCACACCCCTTCTCCCTCAGCCCACCCCTTTTTTAGCAGATAGGGATCAGCACCTTTCTGAGAGGAACATGCTGTTTAGTACAGTTTTATGAGGTGGAAAAATACTAGCACAGCATGAGATTCTCATTCTTCTAAATTCAGGTTGAAACATGCTAATAATTTCAAATGTCATTCTACTATTAGTGTATCTAAGGAATATATTTTGCATTTATATGACATAATTAAAAGATGTTTATACAGAAAAAAAAAAAAAAGTTATTTTTTAAGTTAAGGCCAAACTCTACCAAGAATTTTATGTCTAATTCCACATTTTAATTGAACATTAATAACAAGAAGAGGGATCCACTGGTAATTTTGTATGAACATACATGTTTGCTCACAGATTAGCAAATGAAACTCCATCTGAGATACAGGAAGGAGTTAGTTGTGTTCTTCAGTTTACAAATACAAAGTAGAGGGGAAATACAGTGCTTGCTTTAACTACTTTCCAGAACTTACATAGCAGGATTTTTGTAACATTTAGACAGGTACAAAACATTTAGGGAAACTAGGAGAGGCAAGCATGTTAATTAATTGATTTACATCTCCAAATCATTGTGCGATACAGAATAGCCAGAGAACAGTGCAGCATCCTCAAGGCACTGTACTGCTCCTCTGATACTAGGAATTGCTACATCTATTTGAAGGGTACAACTCTGTTACCCTGAATTTTACTGGAAGGTTGGTGTGGTTTGGTTTTAGTTGTTTTGGGGTTTTGTTGTTGTTGTTGTTGTTGCGCTTTTGTTACTGTTTTGTTTGGTTGTTTGTTTCGTGTTTTCTTTTTTTGTAATATGGCTTCTCTGCATAACATTTCCTGATCTCATTGTATTGCATTCTGTGTCCTTTTATTTATGATGTCACCACCCTGTTTAAAAAAAAAACAAAATCAAAACCAAACAAAACGAAGTGTAAAATCTCAACACTTCTCATAAAAAAAAAAAAAAAGAAAACAGGTTTTCTGACCAGTCTTGATAAACAGACAGTTTCATTGAAATGCACCTACAGTGCAGTTTACTTTTGCTTTGTTATTATATTTTGCAATGTGATTTGATAAGGACAGTTTCCTCCACTCTTCACCTCTTACAATGCAGTACTTGATTCAGTGATTCTTATCAGGTACTATAGGCACATCAACCAACAGGGGTCACATTTACATGCTCTACTGGAAAAGAACTTTCAGTTGTTAAGTGCTCTAATAGTTCAGGACCTGCTGTGAAACATATGTGAAGAGACATTAGCCACCTACATGTGTTAGGAATGTAAGGAAGACTGAAAGACTGTTGTACAAACTGGCAAAATAATTGAAACTTAATGAGGAACTTCTCGAGGCAGAAAATGACCTCTTGTTGCAGTGTCACTGAATTTCCACTCTTCATCAGGTGGCTCAAAAAATGAATCAGTAAGAGCACAAGGAGCAACCCAATCCTATTGAGCAGTATTTTTTACTGAGTGATGATTACCTCTAGGTTTGTGTTATTACATCTTTTCAGTCTAAAATATTCAAAGCAACTTTCACTGTGCTGGCTTGGAAGTTTTGCATTTCCAGCAAAGCAGAGGTAGAAAGCTATTGTTGCATAGCCAAAATTTCCTTTCTATGGGAAGTGAGGCGAGTTAAAAGAAATCCTGCAATTTTGTTGTAAAACAAAGTGGTGAACTCAAGCTCATTTAGAGACAGAATCACATATTGTAGCCTCTGGTACTTGCACTACATGAATTTATCTTGACCTTTGATTGACAGAAAAACCTAACTTGGCTGAAGCATACATTGTGTTGGCTAAAATGATGTTAACAAAAGTAAAGTTATTGGAGTGCATTGTGCTAATTTTAGCTTGTACAATTTTTCTCAAAGTTTGATTAACAAGTCTTAGGCTGTAGTCTACACATGACCACATTTATTCTTAAGAAGTGTTGCTCATTTAAATCTATGTCACATTAAAAAGGTAGGCATAGACAGAACTTATGGCTTCTATTACTGATTCATGTAAAATGTAAGATGGATGGTACATTAAAGTAAGCATAATCTTGGAGCTGTCGATTTGCTTAGTTTTACTCTATATTGTAATGCATGTTAGATGAGAAAAGTATAATTAATCATGCATTACATATGTTCTAGGCAATTATTAGCTCAGCTAAACTTTGCGCAAGGAAGTTGGAATTTTCATTAAGTGGTCATACATTTATAAGCTCAATTTTCATTGGAGTTTCACCAGTTTGGTTATTATTTTCCAAAATCCTATTAGTAAAATTTCATTTGATAGTACAGAATGTTTCATTTCTGCCAGCATGGAGTAAGAGATATAAACATCAGAGGTTCAGTATCAGGCTTTACAGGAGAAAGAATGCTTTAGGCAAGTAGCAATGTCTCCTTCTGTCACACAGTGTCTGCTAAAGCAGACCAAATCCAACTCTTAGAGCACGCAATGCTCTCAGGCTCTCAGCAAAGCATCCAAGGGAAGAATGCAATATTGCTCTTACATAATAGGGAGAAGAAAAACATTTCCAGAAACTGGTACTGGAACAGGTTGCCCAGAGAGGTTGTTGAGGCCCCATCCCTGGAGGTGTTCAAGGCCAGGTTGGACGTGGACTTGAGGAACCTGGTCTAGTGGGAGGCACCCCTGCCTATGGCAGAGAGGTTGGAACTTGATGATCTTCAAGGTCCTCTCCAACCTAAACCATTCTATGCTTCCATGTATTTTTGGATGTCACAGAATTTATCTTAATTACTGGGGCACAACATTTGTTGCCTTCCAGTATTGTGCTGACCTTCCTTGTCCCATACTAAGTGCAGGGAGAAAGGCAGAAACAGGAAGAATGAAAGTTGAAGGAAGCCACATTCCTTTTCCTTTCTGAATCTTCTCCTGACCTACTCCCTACTGAAGTCTTCTGAATCTTCCTGACCTACTTGTGATGTTATCCATCACATGGAAGCATATTATTATTGTATATAAAGTGGTATTGTTTTTTTGCTTGTGGAATCTGTGCAATCTTTGGAGGCCTTAATTTGATTTTATAGTCAATATAAAAATATATGTAAAAATTCTGGTAAAAGAAATCTTAAGTAGGCTTTGAGATTTCTGGTGCTTCACACTCTGGGTTCAGCTAACTCAGACATTATTTCAGTGGTCAAGTTGAATTTGCCAAGCTTCGCTTTTTGTACTTTGGTGGCCTTTAAATTCATAATGGGTTAAAGATCTCAAACTGGTTATGCTCCAGAGTGGTGAATTACTCTCCTGTCTGGTCCGTCTGTACATAATCCAAGATGACAGGTCTGAAACTGTCCTCTGAAATAAACTAAGGATCAATAATCTTGGAGAAGAAAATGAGGCTGGGGAGATTAGAATCTAAATGAAACCTGGAATAAACCCCAAACAAGGCTGTGAATATAAAGAATGGCATTCTTCCCCAGCCAGATGCTTGCTTTAGTGATAATAGAGCTGGTATTGAAGAGGTATAAAAGAACTTGCTGGGTAAACCTCTACAGCTTCTCGTCTGGATATAACAGGGGAAGAGAGTGTTCTTTTGGATTTGATATTGGGGTAAAGAGAGGAAATTATATTCTCCTCTTTTATGTCCTTGTGTATTTCAAAATTTTTGTAAGTGGGTGTGGTGAGTAATTTTAATTTACTTTCACCTTAAACTGGGTACTTACAAGCAATTGTAAAGTAATTGGTTATCATTAAAGCACTATATCTCAGTTCTCCTACTAAAGTTATATTTCACAAGCTCCCAAGGAAAGCTCAAGTATCAGAAATACTCCTCATTGCCTGCTGTGAGTGTGAGAGTAGCTACCAGCAGTCATCAGAAGCTCTTCCAAATAGAAGACTGCATTACTGGCTCCCAAATCATCCAGAGAAGCTGGCAAAAGTCTTGATTTCCTCATACATGAGAATTTCCTTTCTGCAGGGAAAGCAGGAAT
>NW_009647421.1:455506-485549 GCF_000708025.1 Charadrius vociferus | reverse complement strand
ATAAAATAAAATAAAATAAAATAAAATAGTAATAATAATAAAAAAATAATTACTAGCCACAAAATTAGTGTTCAGAAGTGTGTGTTTTATAAAGCCATAGGCTATTATCAGCCATTGTGTTTTCAGGCTGGTGGCTCTTCATGCTTTCATATATGTTTATCTGGAAACACAAAGATTGCTTCTGATTTTTTTTTTTTTTTTTTTAAAGTAGGAGGGGAATACTTAAAGAACACTAAACAATGGAAACTCTCTGCTATTTATGGACTACCATCCCGGTGGACTCAAGGACTTGATTTCCTTGTTTGGTTTCCTTTTGGTTCCATAAAACTACAGAGAAAAGTGCTCAGTACGGAGAGCAGTTAGTTTTACCAACCCAGAAAGCACAGCAGATAAATTCATTGGACCATTGTTCAAGTTACTATTGGAAACATTTTGAGTCCAGGAGAACAGTGGGATTTCAAAACTGTGTAGAAAATCCATACATGTTAAAGTCACAAAGATCACATTTGTTGCTCTGTGAGGAAATAGGGGGAAAAAAACCCAAACACCAAAATAGCACACCTCAAATCAAAAGGCTTGATTCTAGACTCTGGTTAATGTTTAGAATATTGTCATTGTACTGAATAGCTTCTCTCATAACTGTACCAACAGTTTTACTCTTCAGTCATTCAGGTGGGAAATGCACATCTTTTCCTTTCAAAATTACTTTGCCTTTGGAATCAGTTGTAAAACACAACCAAAAAAAGCTGCACAACTATCTTTCAGGATATTACAGCTGGAATATTAATAAAAATTAAGATCTAGTCTCCTTTCCCAGCATTTGTCTCAGTTAGTGTTTTTTGCTTTCAACATTTTCTAAGGCGAAAAATAAAGTCTGACAGTTGTAAGTTGAGCAGACCTCAGACACACGTTAAGGATGGCTTTTATTACCTTCCTGCTAATCCCCTTCCATAAGCCATTGCCAGTGTTTATTTTTCACTTTTCATTCCAGCTTTCATCTCCGCTGCATTTAAGATTTATGTGGCCTCCTAGGCAGACACAGGAGTTGGAGAAAGAAAGTTTTTCTGTACAAGCAGTATTATACACCTAGGTAATGTCACTGAGTTACTATGGAAAAGAGAAGAATAGACCTTCATGTTGGTTGTCTAAGTTTACTAAGCTCTTGGCATCTGGAAAGAGTCTTTCAGAAGCCAAAATGTTACTAAAATTTGATAAAAGACAAAAATGTACACTTTGTATATACATGTATATATACATACACATTTGTATATATACAAATTCTATTTAGGAAGGATATGCAGTCACAAGCCAAGGATCCTCGTTTTCTCTTAAAACCTTGCAGGCCACGTGCTGCTTATTCTAGTCTGTGTTAGACACAGAGTAAAGCCACACAAGAAAATGGACTGATGTGCCTGTGCTGTGCAGAATCCCTTCTAGAGTGCCAGAGGGCCAGGCATTAGCTGCTACCAAGGAAAAGGCAGCTCCTTCCTCTGTGTCAACCTGAGAACAGGAAAACCGGTCACATCTCCATTCTTAACACTTAACTTCACTCTATTCCCTTCCTTTCTGTCCCATGGGGTAGCTTGTTCTCTGTAAAAGGGAGCGAAATTCACCTTGTAGGCTTTGGTAGTAACAATTCAAGGGGCAAGCATAAAGGGGACTAAACAAAAAAAAAAAAAAAAAAAGAAAGAAATTGAGAGAAATGCATCTAAGTCAGCTACCAAAATGCATTTGAAACAGTCCTTGAAAGGATGATTGTTAATCATCCTTTAGGTTAAAAAATCCATGAATCCTCTCTTGGTCTAGGCAGCATTTATTTGTCTGACTATAGCTGACAAAGCAGCTAGTACTGTTCTAGACTTTTGCTTCCTTTCTTTTCATAACTTGACTAATTCATCTTTATTGAGTTGTTCACTGCTCATTTTTCCTGTGTCTTCCTACTTTTCCTCCAGAAAGAATACTGAGTAATATATTTTCCACCTTCTTTTCCTACAATAATCTGTTTTACTGCTACAGATGTGTGTGAATTCTACTACTACCAAAATCCCAAATATAAGGCAGGAAGAAACAAAAGATAGTGTGAAAATGCTTTGTTATGTGAAAATGAAGTGAAGAAATGCAGGAAACAAAATGATATATTTTACAGTGAGACAGATAGGGCTTTTGGTGAATGGGATAGGCAGATTTGGAAACCAACCGAAAGCTGGGACATACATTGCCATGTGCCATGAAACGAATCCTGCTCCTCTACAAGGGGTTTTGATTGCCACAGAAGTACTGAGTCCTGTATCTTTCCCTCCTTGAATGTTGTGGTTTAACCCCAGCCACCACACAACCACTCACTCATTCCCCCCACCCTGGTGGGATGGGGGGAGAATTGGAAGGGTGAAACTGGGAAAGAAACTTGTGGGTTGAGATAAAAGCAGTTTTAATTAAATAATTTAGTAATTAAAAAGAAATAATAATAAAAAAAGGAAAGAAAAAAGGGGAAAAAAACAAACTAAAAAAATAAACAAAATAAAGACAGAGGAAAATAAAACTCGAGAAAGAAAAGTGATGTGAATGAAAACAATTGCTCACTGCCAACTGACTGATGTCCAGCCACTCCCTGAGGCCCCCTTGCCAACCTCCCCCCAAGTTTTATTGCTGAGCATGACATCATATGGTATGGGATATCCCTTTGACCAGTTGGGGTCAGCTGTCCCAGCTGTGTCTTCTCCCAGCTTTTTCTGCACCTCCAACCTACTGACTGGTTAGGCAGAAAAGGCCTTGATGCTGAGTAAGCACTGCTCAGCAGTAACTAAAACATCAGTGTGTTACCAACACTATTTCCAGCAGAATTCCAAACCATAGCCCCATACAAGCGACTATGAAGACATTTAACTCTATCCCAGTAAAAACCAGTACACTGGGGTACTTAAGGCAAGAAAAAACACCGTCAAGACCTCTACTGTTATGGAATTTAGGCAAATACATCATGCTCAGTATAAAAGCTGAAGGATCAAATGGTCAGCTCTCTTTCTTCAATGGCCGGTGTCCAAGGAGGAGTTTGTTGTTCTGCCTTTGATTTCAATCCTGAATCCAGATCTGGAATCCAGTTCCCGTCCGTCATTGAGTCCAGTCTGAGACTTCCCCATTGACAGCTGGTGACAGGACCATCATCCTGGGAGCTTGTTATGGGTTTGTATATATTTCATTTTTTTATTTTTATTATTTTATTATTAATATTTCATCAAAGTAGTTTAGTTTCTTCTAAACTGATAAGTCTCTTTCTCTCTCTCCTGCCTCTCTTCAGAGAGAGGTGAGGGAGAATATCTGTTGTTCTGCCTGAGTAGCCAGTCTGGCCCTAACAACAACGAGTTTAAAATTTATTAGGACACTTATACAAATCCCTATAAACACTTGAAAAGAAATTACATTCCACCCACAGGTGTGGGTTTTTTTTTCAGAAGTTAAGGTGTAATACTGACCTGGGTAGTTGTGATGGAGAAGATGGATGGACAGATAGTGTAACTCTGAGAGTAAAACATCGTCATAGAACATGAGAGTGACTGGACTTTACAGTCAGGCTTACTGGGAATCTCTAACCCTTCTGCTGTCTTCTGCAAATCAAGCATCAGTTTCTGTGTAATCTTCCCAAACTGAGGTCACTTTACACAGGAAAACACTACAATGCAATGTCTGACTTGATCACAGGAAGATATTTGCAAATTGTTATATCATACAATGCTTAAAAGTGATGCTGGACCAGGTTTCCAAAACATAGGTCCATTTCAAGACTTCTTTTATTTTGACTTTCATGTTTGTTTATTAAAAAAAATAGTTTATATCTAATTTATTTGTTTTTTATTATTTATTGCAATAATATTCCTACTGATTTTCCACACAATACTTATGACAATGCTTCTTTTTCTTTATTGAATCCTTTTTCCTACAAGTTTTATTTTACCTATTCACTTACTTTTTTTTTCCTTTTGTACAACACCATTGCAGTTAATATTCAGTATGTATGCTGTAGAGTGTTGGGTATGCAGCAAAATCTACAGACAGGCATGGCAGAATAATCTGCAATACTTCTGTCACTCCAATATCCTCTCTACATGCAGGAGAATATTCTATTAGGTCAAAACTTGCTTTAGAATTGCTATGTAGTTTCACAAAATTTGTGGTAACACTTCATAAGCTAGAATTTGAATCATTAACTAACTACACAACTATTTCAATAATTAGATAAGTTGATTTAAACTAAAATTGACTTCAAATTAATTAATGTAAGTTGATTTCAATTAAAAATAAATCATCAAACTGTTTGTTGGTGTTCCTCCTTAGTTCTTGACAGGTTTTAAAAGAGATAAACTCTCAGAAAATGAATTTGATGCTGATAACTAGATGAATAAACTGGATTATAAACTAGATGAATAAGATAAAAAAATATCAAAAATATTATTTTAAAAGGCTATATTTAATTTAAAGAAACACATTAAAACTGATTTGTCATACACAATCAAAATCTGATATTTTTTTTAAATTGAATTTGGACATAGTGAATGGGGAATTCTGAGACACCTGGAGAGATGAAAGTATATTTTCTTAGCTACAAAAATCTATTTGCCACTTATGTAATAGAATTAGTGATTTATGTCATAACTTCAGATTATTAATCTTATTTTTTTCTCTCTCTTTGCTTTCAAATTCCAAACTACTTTAGTCTTTCTAGATGCTTTCAGTAGTCACAGGAAAAATAATGATGGCAGTGATTTTTTCTATTTGTTACTGGGTGGATAAATTTACGTTGAAAGAATACTATATAGGTCAAAATCTGACAGAGGTGGAACAAAGTAGGAAATGTGTTACATTCTGTCCTTGACATTGCAAAGAGTTGTAATACACTCTGACTTTAAATTTTGAGATTCAGAAGTCCCTACATTCTTCTTAATCAAAATGCCAGTGTTCATAACTATATTTTTGAGTTTTAGTATCTCTCTCTTTTTGGCCTCTAATGCTATTCATACATTCAGCATTAATTCATGTAAAATTCCATCAGGTCTGTATGTCCTACATTTTGCATATTAAGCAAATGCAGTGTAACCATTTGGTATATTTACAAGAAAGATTATTAATATTTCTCACCAAATATCAAAGAACCAAAGCTAATAATTTTAAAAGATGAGAAAAAGATGAGTGAAAGATGAGTAAAAGTCAAATATAGAGAAAGGACAACAAAATGCAATCTAAAGCAGTTTTAGAAGGTCACAAGTATTCTCATTTTGGTTGACAAATATTAGCACTTAAAAACTTCTGTGAAAAGAGCCAGATGGGTAAAGGGCCATAATGGCATTATGAATATGTTTAAAACTTATTATCAGGCACTGATTTATCATGATTATCAGGCACTTATTTAGCACTATTAAAAGAGGCAGTCAGAGAAGTACTTTATTATTATATTTGATTGTTATGTGATAAAAGATATTTTCGTTGTGTCAGAGAGAATTAGAATAGAATAGAATAGAATAGAATAGAATAGAATAGAATAGAATAGAATAGAATAGAATAGAATAGAATAGAATAGAATAGAATAGTTAGAAGAGACCTACAACATTCATCTAGTCCAACTGCCGGACCACTTCAGGGCTGACCAAAAGTTAAAGTATGTTATTAAGGACATTGTCCAAATGCCTCTTAAACACCATCAGGCATGGGGCATTGATCACGTCTTTAGGAAGTGTTTGACCAACCTCTTGGTAAAGAAATACTTCCTAATGTCAAGTCTGAACCTGCCCTGACACAGCTTTGAGCCATTCCCATGCCCCCTGTCACTGGATCCCATGTAGAAGAGATCAGCACCTCTCTCTACCCTTTCTGACCTCAGGAAGCTGTAGAGAGCAAGGAGACCCCCCTTCAGCCTCCTTTTCTCCAAACTAGACAAACCCAAAGCCCTTACTTGCTTCTCACAGGACATGCCTCCCAGCCTTTCCACCAGCTTTTTTACCCTGTTCTGAATGCGTTCAAAGACCTTAAGTTCCTTCTTAAATTGTGGGGCCCAGAACTGCACACAATACTCGAGGTCACACCGATGTTAAATACAGTGGGATAATTACCTCTTTTGACCAGCTGATTTTACTGTGTTTGATGCACCCCAGAAAGCAGTTTGCACTCTTGGCTGTAGGAAGTGTTTGACCAACCTCTTGGTAAAGAAATACTTCCTAATGTCAAGTCTGAACCTGCCCTGACACAGCTTTGAGCCATTCCCATGCCCCCTGTCACTGGATCCCATGTAGAAGAGATCAGCACCTCTCTCTACCCTTTCTGACCTCAGGAAGCTGTAGAGAGCAAGGAGACCACCCTTCAGCCTCCTTTTCTCCAAACTAGACAAACCCAAAGCCCTTACTTGCTTCTCACAGGACATGCCTCCCAGCCTTTCCACCAGCTTTTTTACCCTGTTCTGAATGCGTTCAAAGACCTTAAGTTCCTTCTTAAATTGTGGGGCCCAGAACTGCACACAATACTCGAGGTCACACCGATGTTAAATACAGTGGGATAATTACCTCTTTTGACCAGCTGATTTTACTGTGTTTGATGCACCCCAGAAAGCAGTTTGCACTCTTGGCTGCCATGGCACACTGCTGACTCATATTGAGCCTGCTGTCAACCAGAAGCCCCAGGACCCTTTCTGCAGGGCTGTTCTCCAGATACTCCTCTCACAATTTATACTTGTGTCTGGAGTTCCAATCTGTCTAGATCTTTTTTCAAGGTCTTCTGTCCCTCAAGAGGGTCAACAGCACCTCCCAGTTTAGTGTCATTGCCAAATTTAGTAATGGTGCATTCAACTCCTGCCTCCAGATCCCTGGTGTAAATAGTGAACAGAACTGGCCCTAGTATTGAACCCTGATGAACAGCACTGGTGACTGGCCATCAGCCAGATGTAGCCCCATTCACTACATGCAGTTGAGCCCTGCTGTTCAGCCAGTTCGTCACCCAGTATACAGTGTACCTGCTCTTCTCACAGTTGGACAACTCGTCCTGAAGGATGCTGTGAGGGACCAAATCAAAAGCCATACTAAAATCCAGAAAAATGACATCCACCACCTTTCCTTTATCCGCTTAGATGGATGACCTTATCCTAGAAGGATATTAGAATAGCGAAACAGGACTTTGCCTTTGTGAACCCATGCTGACTGTGCCTGATGATTGCATTGTCCTTTAAATGCCTTTCAATAGTACCCAGTATGGTCTCCATAATTTTCCAGGTACTGAGGTCAGACTAACAGGTCTGCAGTTTCTTGTGTCTTCCCTCATGTCCTGGAATAACAAGGGCTAGCTTCCATTCGGCAAGGACCTCCCCAGACTCCCAGGACCTTTGGTAGATGATTGAGAGGGATCCTGCTGTAACATGTTAACTCCTTCAGTACTCTGGGATGAATCCCACCAGGCCCTGTTGAATGATCACAGAACATTCAGCTGATGCAACTGATCCCTTACAATTTCAGTGTCCACAAAAGGAAAATAATTGTTCCTGTAGTTGTGGTCCTCCAGCTCAGAGGACCAGGCAGCCCAAGGTCTATCAGCATTGCGAAAGACTGACACAAAAAAAGCACTGAATGCCTTCTCTTCTTTTTCTTCCTTATTTATCAAGTGACCACCTTCAACAAGTATCCGTCCAATGTTGATCTGTTTTCCAGATGATCTCCAGAGGTCCCTTCCAGCCATGAGAATTCTGTGATTCTGTTCTTTTT
The DNA here is from genome assembly GCF_000708025.1 of Charadrius vociferus. Lineage (NCBI taxonomy): Eukaryota > Metazoa > Chordata > Aves > Charadriiformes > Charadriidae > Charadrius > Charadrius vociferus. The sequence goes on along the minus strand of NW_009647421.1, from coordinate 477,816 downwards.
TCAGTGGCGCCCAGTGATAGAACAAGAGGTAACAGGCACAAGCTGGAATATAGGGAGTTCCATCTTAATATGAAAAGGAACTTCTTTACTTTGAGGGTGGCAGAGCACTGGAACAGGATGCCCAGAGAGGCTGTGGAGTCTCCAACTCCGGAACATTCAAAACCTACCTGGATGTCATCCTGTGCAACCTTCTGTAGGTGACCCTGCTCTGTCAAGGGGGTTGGACGAAATGATTTCCAGAGATCCCTTCCAGCCTTGACTATTCTGTGATTCTGTGATTCTGTGTTTTCTTTGAATCCCTCTTGCTATTAATGTACCTAAAAAAGCCCTTTCTGTCTGTCGTGACACTGGCCAGTGTCAACTCTTGTTCATCTTTGGCCTTTTCTGTCTTCTCCCTGCATATGTAAACCAGGGGTCTGCAGTGCTCTTGCAAAGCCTGACCTCTCTTCCAGAAATTGTACAACTTCTTTTTCATCATGAGTTCCAAGAAGAGTTCCTCGTTCAGCCAAGCTGGTGTTCTGCCCTACTTGCTTGACTTGCAACACAATGGGATTGCCTGCTCCTGTGCTTTTAAAATGTGGTTCTTAACAACTGATCAGCACTCGTGAAATCCTAAACTCTCAAAAGCAGAATCCCAGGGAACACTAATAAGTAGCTCCCTGAATAGCTTAAAGTTCGCTCTCTTGAAAGGCAGGGTAGCAACTCTGCTGACCTTTTTTCTGATTACACCAAAAATTTTACTCAACCATTTCTTGATCACTATGGTCAAGATTTCCAGCTACCATCGCATCTCCCACAAATCATTCTCTATGCACAAATAGCAAGTCTTGGAGGGCATCTTTCCCAGTTGGCTCACTGAGTACTTCTGAAAGAGCCACCAGTCCTGGAGTCAGGTTTTCATGCACACCTGTTTCTTCCAATGTTTTCCCCCATTAGTGGGAGGATTGAGGAAAACACTCCTGTGCTCCTAAATCCTTTATCAGTCTTCCCAGGGCCCTGAAATGTCTTTTGATTGACCTTAGACTTATTATTTTAACATCATTAGTACACACATCAAAGAGCAGAAGCGGGTAATAATCCAAAAGCTGTACTAAGCTTTTCAGTCATCTGGTGACATCTCTGATTCGGGCCCTAGGGAGGCAATTGTTAAAGACTGACGCAAAAAAAGCACTGAATGCCTTCTCTTCTTTTTCATCCTTTTTTGCCTCATCCTACTCAACATGGTTGAGTAAAATCCTGAAAACAGTATCCATTCTGCAGATGGGTACCTCCATACCCATTTGTAGACCCATTCTGCTCAGGAGGGAGTCACTTATGATCACTTATGACTCAGGAGGGAGTCACTCCCATCTCCAGGAGTGACCCCAGGCACACCCTGCAACCTGAAACCTAGATGGCTAGGACATGATTTTGCTGGTGGCCACCATGCTGCCATACACCTGCCTGCTGGGATATATATATATACACACAGAGACAGAGATATATATTTTATATATATATATAAAATATATATAATATATATACATAATATTTACACCACTGTCACAGGCTGTGAAGGGGCATTTATCTGCTGCATGAGATGAAAGGAGTCCTTCTGCTTTCAGCCACACCTCTGAAACACAGTCTGTAGAAGTCTGTGAGGATGGGCATTATAATGGCAATGTCTTTATTATCACTGGTGAGCAACCACTATTGTTGCTATGAAAAAAAAAAGGAGGCAGTTCATCACAGAATGCTGAATGATAAAGATATGCAACAACTAACAGAAGGCAGAACTGAAATACAATACATTTTTGTATAATTCATCTGAGCAAGAAAAAAGTACAAGAGAACTGCTGCACAAGGTGTCATTAGATTCCACCTCTCATAACACACGAGTTTACATATCTCTCTGGCATCTTTTTTTTTGCATCGTACTTTTTTGATCAATCATACAGGCAAAGAGATTGATTAGAAATGTAAACCTGAACTGGAAAAAGAATGCAAACACAGGAATGGAATATCGACCTGTGTCTACCTGCCAGTAAACTAACAACATGTTTTAATCACTTCTTTTTTTTTTTTTTTTTATTTTATTGCTATTCAAAAAAGAGACTGTGGGCAAGCTTCCAAGGCCCATAGGCACTGCAGCTTGTGGCAAGATTTTTGCCACTCAAGACCCTGTTCTTGCTGCCCATCAATCTACTAGACTCTGTTCTGTTTTCTTCTCAGATTGATCAAAATTGGGTTAGACAGAAGAATAGATTGCTGTGTATGTAGTTTACAAATGTATCTGTAAGATAATCTCCAAAGGCATGTTAGATTGAATAAGTAATTTTTTGTGCCAATATTTTCATTATTACAGACTATTCTAATTTCATCTTTCAGGAAGATTGAAATAGATTCCTTGTAAAACACCACTATGTGGAAATCCAACATGAAGCAAATGTATAATCACAAACTCAGTTTTTCTTTCTGAAGGGATGAACTTTATACTATTTAAGCCGTACCTTACACACTGTTCAATTCCCCTGATTTTCTAGGTTTGATAAATGTAAGCTGTAAAAAAAAGAAAAAATAAAAAAGAAAAAAAATACAAAAAGATACCAGCACAGTTAATAAATTACAATCATTAATATGGGGAAAATGTGATCTTAGAATCATAGAATCATAGCATGTTAAGAGTTGGAAGGGACCTTAAAGATCATTTAGTTCCAACTCCCCTGCCATGGGCAAGGACACCTTCCTCTAGAACAGGTTGCTCAAAGCCCCATCCAACCTGGCCTTGAACACTTCCAGGGATGGGGCATCAACAGCTTCTCTGGGCAACCTGTTCCAGTGCCTCACCACCCTTGTAGTCAAAATTTTTTTCCTAACATCTATTCTAAATCTACCTTCTTCCAGTGTGAAGCCATTACCCCTCGTCTGATCACTACATGCCCTTGTAAGAAGTCCCTCTTGTAGGGGAAGACCTTGTTCTTGTAGGCAGAAGTTCTTGTAGGCAGACTTCAGATACTGGAAAGCTGCTAGGAGGTCTGCCCAGAGTCTCGTCTTCTCCAGGCTGAACAACCTCACCTCTCATAGCCTGTCTGCATAGGAAAGGTGCTCCAGCCCTCTGATCATCTTTGTGGCCCTCCTCTGGACTCGCTCCAACAGGTCCATGTCCTTCTTATGTTGGGGGCTCCAGTGCTGGATGGACAGACTGTGTACTGAGGGCTCAAAAATTATATTTGTGGTGCCTTCCAAACTAAACTTTCAGATCCTGATTGTTCATAGTTCAGAAGGTGGTAATGTAGTCGCAGTGAATGAAGAACATTTAATTGACTTGTTCATTCTTCTTGTCCTGTCACCTAGCAATGGATATGATCTAACCCACAGTTTTCCTGGAGGAATAAAACAATAGAATCAGCTAGCATTTATTTTCTTTACTGAGAAGTCCAACTACAATGTAGTTAGCCTTGACTACCCTTTTGCCAGAATGAAGATCATCAGTTAACATGGGATGAGCAAGATATTTCACAAAACTGATAGTGAAATGAACTTGATGAATGGATTGAAGAAGCAGACAGTCACGTGTTATCATAATTTTCTTGCAACATGACTTACATCCTGATTAGGACTACATAAATCATATTCCATAAATAACAAATTTGGTCTTCTACTTGTGAAATACTTAACAACTGTACTAATTTTAGGCAGATCTATCTATTCATGAAATAAATAATAAAAGATGAAGAAATGCCAGTCTGTGAATTTGTCTCAAAATCTTTGGTGGTAACAGCTTAAATTTTAAAATTTATCCTAAAAGTATAAAAATGAGGGGTTTGGTTTTGTTTTGGTTTTGGCTTTGATTTGGGGTTTGTCTGTTTGTTGTTTGTCTGTTGTTCAGTGACTACTTATCATTCAGTGTTGAATACATCTATTTCTGGTTGAATATAAATATTTGACATCAAATACATACATTTGACTGAAAAATGCAAACCAGTTACAAAGACTTATAAATTCACAACTGCTGCTCAGTTTATGTATAGTCAAATGAAAAGACTCTAAACATATTTCAGTTTTTCTGAATTTGTTCTCAACCCTGATTCTAATGTGATCCCTTAGGAAAAAATGTTAACCTCCAGAGATATTTCATATCTACATCTCCATGGGTTACTGGAAGTTCATAAAGAAACATATATTGGGAAGATTATTGATTTTTCATGCTGTTTCTTTAGAAAAATGTAGCTCTAGAGGAATTATAATTTTGAATGAAATATTTTAACAAGTTTATTTGTTTATTGGTATTAAAATGTTTGTCCTGATTTTACATATGGTAGAATGCCACTCCAATATTCTGGAGAAATGTTGCTGTTTAAAGTCCTATTGGTGCTATCACAACAATGAGAAACAGGTCACATAAATCAGAAAAGAAAGGAACCTTCTTTGACTATATTGATGAGCTACCAGATGCTGCTATGTCTCATCTTTTCTTAGCAGAGTCTCTTAAATAATTAACTTAAAAGTGTTCTAGCTGAAAATAAATCTTCAATTTGTTTTTTTAAAATTAAAAGTCAATAATAAATAATCATTGTTTACCATCTGGTTCAAATATCAATGCAGCAAGAGAAAGTTGTTGAGAAGAGAAGGAGAAAGAGTAAAAAAGCATGCAGAATGAAAATCTTTGGAATGAAGCTTGAATTCAGGAAACTTAAGCAGAAGAATAACAGATATAGTTTTATAGATCCTATTTTTCATCCATCCAAAAATCACAAGTTTATATAAGAACAGCAGTCATATTATTTTAAACCAAAGTAAATTGAAATGGGTATAGGAGATAAGACAGAAGGCTTCTTTTAAAGAAGGGGCCAATGTTTCTGTTCAACTGGAAAATGTTGTGTCATATGATATGTGTGGAGAATTCAACACACAAGAAAAGCTTTGGACAAAAATGAATAGGAAAAAAAAAAAGAAGTGTTGATTCACATGTACTGAATCAATCTATGGAAGGTGTTGTTGAAGTCTCTCTTGCACACATTATTTTCTGTCAGCTGAAGTCTCTCACCAAATGTTTTGTTTCACAACACTCTACAAACTTTTGTCTTTCAGCCAGTGAAGACTTGATGAAATTTTATTGCATCATGGAAGGTATAATCCATCTGGGAAACCTGGCCCAAAGAGAAGGCTGAGCATGCAAAGCATTTGCATAATAAATCCCATGACTCAGGCTTGTGAACTTCTATTGAAAAATATTCTGTATCCTCATGTTTAGAGATCTGTTTTTTATAGGCAAAATGATGAGTTTTTCCACAGGAAGCAGGCATTTTTCACAAAAACCAAGAATTACTCTGCTGAAAACCAGTTTTCTGTCAAAACAATCTTAACTGAAAACTTTGAGCCATCTGTTTTACATCATCACAGTGAGCAGAATTAGGAGGTAGCTTGGTACAGTGTACAGGCAATTCCAAGTGAATTTGCCTCTACCAGCTGGTACAGACCAGCTAACAAATCTGAAGAGTATAATGTTCAGTAGAACTCAGTGAAACTATTCTAAGTAATTCCATACCTTGACTAAGTGGACTCCATTATACCCTCAGTAAGTTATATTTTTTTAGGTTCCATCAGTGCTAGAAAGCAAATCAGGTATCTGCTATTCATCTGGCCACTTGACAGCATTAATGGAAGAGGGGAAATGGGGGTTATGCTATGTACAGTGGGCACATCTGTTCTGATAACTAAATTATGGCCTATGCAGTAAACAAGGTGATCTGAACAAGGCATACCATCTGTGTTTCTTACAGCTTGCTTCCTTATTATTTCAATGCACTCTAATGTACATCCTGTTTGTATTCTGCATATGTCTAATAAGTAGGGCTTTTTCTCTTTACAGAATATCTTCTTTGCATATATTGTCAACATGGCAATGTTCAGTGAAAGTGATATCAATTATATGTTTCCATAATTCAAGGAAAAATTTATACGATCCATTTGAAGAACCTGAGGGGGAAAGAAAAAAGCTATTAAAAAATAAGAGCTAATTAAATAGAATAAAGATACTTTTCTCATCAAACATTAAATCTTCTGTTTCTAAGCATTGAATTATAGGCCTGAAAGACCTGTAAGTATAAGGTAAGTATACTTGAATAAATATTTTTAAATACTTGAACAATTTCCGGTGAGACTAGTTCCAAAAACTTCCTGTCTAGCCTGTTCTGTTGTCTAACTATTAGTCAGAAAGATTTATATAATATCTAATGAAAACCTTTGCTATCAAGTAAGTTGGATGTTATGTGGATGAATGTCTACCCTGACCATATATCTACTCTAACAAGCCAAAACCTCCCTGAAATCAAAAAGAAGGTAATGCCCATACAGATGACTAACCCTGATTTAAAAGGATGAGAAATGGCTAGACCTTGTAGATAAGAAAGAAAAATAAATAAATAAATAAAAAAGGGGTGCTTTGCAAATTCTGGCTAAAGAGGGCTGCTAATACAAACATACCATAAATCCTCAAATTTGGGTGTCATGGTAGTGAAACTGGGATAGTGCGGTGAGAGTGGTAAAGAGGAAGAATCTGGGAAAGAAAGTTAAAAAGTATATATGAAGTGACACAAGTGATATAATCAGGGTCCCTGTTGAGCAGTCCTGCACCTGATCAAAACATTTTGAAGGACTATGAACCCTTTGTTTTCACTGTATTCAAATATGACTTTCCTCTGAGGAACCAGCAACATGGGATGTCTACCCTGGCATTGGTGAGAGAAGCACTTTTCATAACATAGGCATAACATAACATAGCATAAATGGAGCTAAAACTCCACTTCTTCCCTGTCTATTGTAACATTTGCTATAACTTTATGTACCTTTAGTGGACAGAAAGAACAATTAATAATTGCATTCTTTATGTAAAGGCCTTCTATAAAGTAGAAATCCTCTACATTAGAGGAGATTCTGCCACCCTTTACAGTTTTTCTTCTTTTCTGATGAATTTTTTTTTTTTTTTAATCTAGTCCAATGTTTCCTCACAGTTTATTTACAGTCCTCTTATTATTCATATCTTATATCTTTGGACTTTTCCCAGTGTCACTAAACTATGGTGTTCAAATACAGTACTGCAACTCCAGCCCTACCAATACTCAATAGGAAAAAAAAAAAAAAAAAAAAAAATTGTCAGGTTTATGCTTGTATCCCTTTAAAAGGAGACAATGTTCTGTAAATATGATATCTTTGATAGTCATTGTTGTGAGGGGAGCTAATAAAATTGGCCAGAAGGCAGAGCTCTTCAAGCTATCACCTTCTAGACTTTTCCCATTCTATGTTTTTCTGTCTGTTATTGGGCCTGCCCTGACAATAATCATACATTGAAGGATGCATCTGTTAATGAAACTTGTTTGTTCTGCAACAAGACTACATGAATGCCCTCAGTTTGTTATCTACTATGACTCCTACTCCCAAGTCTTTAAACACTACTTCTTTAGTGACTTTACAACCTAGCTATTCTACATTTTGTTTTGTGAATTTGATTTCTCTTCTGAGATGAGTTCTGCACTTGTCCTAAATTAACTTCTTCACTTTTGATCTCAGTTCACTTCTTAAATGGAAAGCAAAGCACATACTGGTGGAGTCCTGTGAAATGTCCTTCTTTTTGTACTGAGCCTTTGGAAACTACTCATTGACTAAATTTTTAATGGATTCCATAATTTCATCTAGATCTTTCCCTTGTCTGTACAGAAAAAATGTGTTGGATGTTTTGCTAATTCAAGATATATCAGATCTACACATTCTGGGGTTCATAGTTCAGACATAAAAGAAGTTATGGGGTACACTGCAGGACTTCTCTTGAAAATATGCAAAACCACCTTTAAAAATATGGTTTTTATCTTCTCAGCATATTGAATCCAGCTTGGGGTTTTTTAGTTCTTTTATTTTATTGAGATGATTGCTAAAATAGTCAGGGTGGATCAGTCAGTGTGAAGCAGATCCCATAGTCAAAAAGGGGTAAAATTGCAGAAGAACTGGTGGTTGGGATATGCAGTCAAGGAGAAAGAAGACTGTCTAGGCTAATTGCCTGTCCCTCAGTAGTGCGGTTTGCTCTGCAGCTGTGCGGCCACAAGACTGTTGTATGAGGAATTGGTGATCCACATGTTTGATTTCTTCTCATGTATACAGGTGCACTTTGAATAGTCTGTGACAACTTACCAGCCAGCTGTGTTAGAGTATCCATGATTACTTAGGTGTATGCCTCCATATAGCAGGTAGCATGGGACTGTTCTACACAATGGTATAGTTAAGCAGTGTACACAGAAGCAATGCATAGTTGATCAATATAAATTTATTTGATGTGTACTCAATCATAAGTATATGGATAGTGCTTTGTCTTGATGACATGAAACGTTGCGTACACCTGCTGGGGAACTGTAACTTTATTGTGATGAGGGTATTGAATCATACTGTCCAAGGGTCTCTTCAAAGCTAAGTCCACATTCCAGATGTGTCTGCTATCAGTGACTGATGAATATGTGTTGTGAGCAAGACCCTCTAAAAGTACTAGAAAGCTTGGAGCTGGTGAACCTCATCACGGATGAGAACTCTGCGCAGCAAGTCATGATGTGTGAGGAGGGACTCATCTGATGTTGCAAAAGTTGGGGTTCCCAGCAGCAGAAGGCATGTGAGATTGCTATCACCTTTTCTATAATTTACATCCTTTACTCAATATATTAGTTAGATAGCTTTGAGTATCTGAGTTTGATTTTTTTTTCTTGTGGTTTTTTTTTTTTTTTTTCCTTCCCCAGTACGTCACGTGTTTCCATTTGCATGACTTTCTGCAAAGTGGCACCTTGTGTGCAGAGATTCAGCAACCTTGAAGGGCAAAATGACAATGAGGAGAGAATAGTACTGTTTGAAGAAAGCTGTAGAATGAAAATGTATGCTACAAGCTCCTTCAAAAAGGAGGCCAAGAAGATGCCAAGGAGAATGTGGGCCATAAATGTTGGTAAATCAGTCAGTACAAAGGACCAGCAAGGTATTCAGTGCCGCTAAAGATTAAATGTTTTTCCAAAATATATTTAATCTTTTAGCTAGGTAGTTACTGAGAATATCTATATTAAATAAGTATTTTACACTGGCTAGTTTTCCCTCACACCTTTTAGTTAGTACTGAAAACAAAATAATAACTTACTCTGCACTTTTTCTTCCCTTCTATTCTCATTGTTCTAGAGGGTTTGGAATATCTGACAAAACAATGAACATGGAATTAACACTGTCCCTTCTTACCTATACACAAATACAGCTTTCAGCTTCAACTTTTGCTGCCACACCTGCCAGACTTTCAGGGATTGAAATGTGTGTATGTGTGAGAGACATCGGAGGAAGCATATGACATACCTGTAACAGGCCATCAGGAAAAAAATGACACTGAGTGTTCACAAAATAATGTTTAGGGTTGCTTCAATTTGACAGTGGCTCTTCTAATCTCAGTGCATCTAACTGTAAATCAAACTTTCAGAAGATCCCATAAAATTGCCTGATGCTGGAATCATTCTGAAATACATCTTAGATGTCCTATTCTCATACTGAAATGAAAGACAGGGAGACAGTATAAAATTAGCAATAAATGAAAATACATTAACATTTAAAACATTTCCAGCATAAAGTAAAACAGCTTCCCATCATCCCTCATTTTGTTTTAGTTAGTATTAGCCATGTCACTTTCTTGGATCCATGGTACTTATAACTAATGCAAAGACTGCTCTAATTTTCAGCTGCATTGACATGTATTGATTTTACAGAATTTTACGTAGTCTGACAAACTTAACTTCTTCCACACTGCTTCACTTACACATAAATAATTTCATTTTAGAGCTATTAAGAAAGAGTCAAAAAAGGTCCATTTTTATTAAGTAGATGAACTCAAATTCAGTTTCATGAAAAGTAATGGAGTGAGAGATTCTTTAGCTTTGCTAATTGGGTTAAGTCAATTCAGTCTTCCTTTTAAACCATGGTACTCATTATTAGAAATATTTCAGAATGGTACAATTTTGCTAGAGCAAAGTATTGAAATGAAGAAGATGATTGAGATCATTGAGACTGAAGAACGATTACCACAATTCAGAAATGAGAAATATAAATCATCTGAGAAAAATGGCCCTTCAGTCTGGAGAAAGAATAGTCTGTTCACTTAGAAAATGTGGATTAAAAGCTAACTATACCTGGTACAAAATTTGTAAAAGTAGCTCTTACTGACTTCAGTAGGCTTTAGACCAGATTTCACAATCTTAACAAGATATGGTTTCAGTGGTTCTATATCAGATATAAAATGTTTTCGTCAAAAAATCCCATGTGCAGACAGCATTCATCTGGCAACCCTGGACAGCATCTTGAAACTGGATTAAAAGAATAGCAAACAGCCCAGCATTACAGTGTACTGGGCCAATCCTTGAAAAAGTCTTATAAGAATCAGTTTATTTAAATAGCAACTTGACTTCCTATGGCTTCATTTTTATGGAGCTCAAATTCACATGCACAATTATCTGGGGGAAAATAAAGCTGTTGAAAAGTAAAGCATCAGTTCTCCTAGTGAAGTGACAGAAGCTAGAAAATAAGCAGTGGATTAAATATGTTTTGCTAAGTTCAGTGACTGCTGCATGTAGCAGTGTGTTTCATATGCTGTAAATCACAGCTGGTACAGACACCTTGTCACAGACAAAATATACATTTTTAATGGCTTTAAATGGCTATCCACCTGCACACATGACAAGAGTTTTTCATTTGTACAGGTGTGTTAAATGCCAAGTCAGAACAAAGAAAGACACAGACAAAAAATAATAATGAAAAAAATCCAAACAAATAGCCCTTTGAAAATAAGCACAATAATTGTGTTACTTTGCTTTTCAGTTTGAGTTATCTTGAAATTTAAACGCATTATCTCCAGTTGGAGATAAATATTTACTTTCCCCAAGCCAGCTGAAGTTGAGAGGTGGAACAATTACGAAAGCAAGGATCCAGAGCAATACTTAAAGCTGAGGGAGTGAGCCACTGCAAATAAATCTTTAACTATGCTGTCTCTCCTCTTAGTAATGTGAAATTTCAGAGTTAAATTCTCAAGCATTTCTTGGAAGACTTGGGTTGACTTCATTTCTGTTGAGACATTTTGAAGCTTTATCTATGAGACTGCTGCAGCCTGAGACGAAAAGCAAATAAGGATTGACAGTGTCTTTGCTGAAGATTAATCTCTATAAAAAAGGGAACTTATTGTTTGGGACAGAAAGAGAAGGAATGTAAGTTAGGTCTTTGTTGCTGTACCATGATTTGCTCTTCTATTCTTTGAAATAAAGAACATCTTTATAGATATTGGAATAAGAAACTATATCACAAAAGCCAAGTTCCTCCACTTCCACCATCTTTGCTTTTGATTATGTTACTATATTTTGTCAGTACAGAGTCTCATGATGATTCTAGTTAAGTTGTGTTAAGGACATCACATTACAGCCTACATATAACAATCTACCTAAGCCACACGTGAAATGACTTTTAAGTCAGGTATGTACAAGTGTTATAGTTCTGCATACATGCAATACAGAGGTATTTTGGAGCTCCGTTGGTTAGCATACTGAGGCAGAACTATTATTTCCAAGTAATAGCCTTTTCTTTACTTTGTATTTCTGCATAATTGGCCTACCAGCATGCACCCTCCCATAGTTCTAATACACTGTCATTTTTATTGACTGAGACCCATATATAGAAATTGATAGACAGAATTTCCCATAATCTGGGTGGAGATATTAAAAATGTATGTCTATCCATCATCTTTCTGGAGCAAAGCCTGATCAGGTTTGAGTCTTTGAATGAAAAATGACTATATTAATTCAGCTATACTATTTAAAAACAATATTCCTGAAAGGAAATGTTATTTTTTATTTATTTTAAAGTATGCACATTTGTCCCTAGTCACTACCATAAATGAATTTTCTACATAACATAAGCCATTTGTATATTTTTTAGATTTCTTTCCCCCCACAACCCAGTGGATGTAATAATCATACCTGACTATTACATCTCTTTAAATATTACTGTAACAAGTGGCGTATAAAACATTTAATTTTAAGTAATATATTTTTTTAAATACCGCTGTACAGTATGTTACATTTTTAATGCATTTTTAAAAATGTCATAATTTGTAAACCTGTCAGGAAACTTCAGTGAACTCACTTTCAATATTTGTAACTCAGGCAGTCCTGTGACTAGTCTGACGGTTTAATTAATACATGTAATGGGAGTTGTAAAGAAAAAATATTAAAACTGTATTTCTTTAGGCTAAATAATCCCCAGTGACACAACAGAATTGTAATTGTCTGAAGTCTTGCATTTTAGCACTGAAAAGAGTAGAAAAATAATATTCTTTATTAGTTTTAATCTTTTTTATGGGGGAGGGGAACAGATGGACTTTTGTTTGAGTTCCTTACTGTGAGACTTTTTTCTTTGATGGTTGTGCTTTGAATTGGGATGACAATCAACGTATCTAATATCTTAAGAATATTCTCACACCTTAAAAGCTGAACAAATTTTAAAGAGCAGAACAACAGTCACATTATGCAATAGATGCTGAAGAATTCTGGATTACTTTTTTTTTTTTTTTTTTTTCTGAGGGGGGATGTGTAAACCTGAAGGCTGCAAACTGCCATGCAAAATGACGTGTCATTTCCAGTAAGTGTGGTTTATTAAGCTGTTGAATTATAAAACCAAAAATGCTCGTGCTTTGATTGGTCTATTCTTGTTGGACTGTGCTTCTCTTCCCCCTTCCCTCTCTGATCACTTGTGGGAGAAGGAAAATAAAACCCTCATATTTTTATGAAATCAGAAAACTGTGTTTACATATAGGAATAGTAGATCATATATAGACTCAGTCATGCCTTCTTCCTTATTTAGAGAGTCAGACTATCAGTGATGCTAATATGTTTAATCAGTTAAAGCCAGACTTCTCTCCTCCAAGCTATTTTTAGACATCAGTGTCCAAATAACTTTCTGTTTTGTAATTCTCAGAGATGGCCACCAATCTTTAGCATACAAGCATACATTTCTGGACTTTTTTCTTTCCTTTTTAAGGTCATCAGCTAAATGTTCCTGTTTAAGGCTGCAATTAGTATGAGAATTACTTTTATGCATTATTAGGAGTTGTGGGAGTATTAAGTGTTAATAGAAAGAATACTTGGAAGGTAATGCTTAAAATTATTATTAGTATAAGTTTTATGACACTCTGTAGAGCTCAGCTACACACTCTGAACATATAAGTTTGTCGTGTGGTCAAAAGTGGTTTTGTGTTTCAGGCAGTTTCATGTTTAACAGAATACTCAATTTCAAGAGGAATTAATCAAATTATTTCTGGAATTGATACATCCCTTCTTTTCTTTAATATTCTAACACTGATGTTACATCCTCTCAGGCCTTTGTTGGAATATGTAATTTTTTTGTATCTTTCATTTTTGCATGCTTCTCCTTTGCCTTTTCGTTGCTATTAAATTACTGCTTCCCTCTGATCATCAGTTACAGTGTCTGAAATCGTAAGTCCAAGATATCAAATTTTTCTTTGCTAGTCTTGTTTGAGACAAATTGATTAGGCAATTTATATCTTCTTTGTTGCAGTCAGAGGATCCTGAAATTCCATTGTAGAAATAGCTTCCAAGAGAATGTAATCTTTTAGCTATATGCTATTTTTATGTTTATGTCTTAAACTTTTCTGACTTAAGTGATTTAAACTTAAGAGCCTAAATAAAGTTTAAACTTTTAAAATCAACTTTTGCATCAATATCTTTCTTAGTTTATCTAATTCTGATAAGGAAAATGGTAACTCCTTATAATAAGCTTAGTAAAGAAAAGAACTAAGAGTTTTAGCCAGTCCTTTCTTCCCAGGAAAAAAAAAAAAAAAACCCCAACAAAAAACCCCACAACCAAACAAACGTGAAAAGAAGGAATTAAGAGGTTTTATGAATATTCAACACTTCCTTATATCAGGGCATCTATTAATTTATATATATTTTACCACTGCTTCTTAGAATAAATGTATTATCCATTTAACACGAAAAATTTTTAAAGGTGAAAAACCATATTAGTTTGTGTGGATATAAAATGAAGAGATGCAAAAAAAATGCTTGTTGCATGCTACAGTCTGCTAAATTCTTGGTTCACACTTATGTTTTTAATGAATGTCTGACACCAATTGCATTCAAAGGCATTTATTGGCCCCAGCAGGAGTGAGAGTGAAAGTGAAAGCAAGACAATAAGACTGAACTCCATAGAGACAGAAAAATCACCCATATTGGCCACACTTTTTACAGAGAAATTGTTGCTTTAATTATGTTGTCATTCTTCTTGCATTTACACTTCTTTTTGATATAAATATGTCTTTATGAATAGTAAACGTAATGCAATCACATCATGTTTTCTAGCAATAAAAAAAGCAATGGTTCTCTCATTTAAATTCTTTCTACCTTCTAGAGTAAGGACTGGAGGTTTTACATTGAATCAAGTCACATCCACACTATCAATCCATAAAGGCATTTCATATAACACGATATATTTTTTTGATGGTATGCTACAGTTCTTCAACATGCTCTTCTATGATACTCGTTACAATCTCTTAACTTACAAATTTGAGCGATGTTTTCTGCCTTTTTATTTAACCTCATCTCTAAATATGAATTTAATTATGAAATCTGACTTAATGTGAAAAAAGAATATTTTCTCTCTTCTTATAATAGTTAAGCTTCTTTCTGTTCTTCTCAGCATCAGACTGAGTAGCACAATACTTCCAAATTTTAAGTTTCTCTTTTCTTTTAGCATGCTATCTGTTGCCCTCAGAATGTCATGGTCAATGACCTTTCTTTTAGTCTCCTCATTTTGGTTCTCCACACTCTGGCAAATAATTTATATTTTGAGTATATATTAGGTATTGCTACAGGGAATTTTCTCTATTTTTTCTTTCTGAATAGATACAGATATTTTAGGAGCCTTCCTAGAACTGTCCAAAATCTCTTATAGTTCTCTGTGATTATGGCAATTAATATTTTGTCACCTGCTGTTCAATTAAAAATATAGAAATTCTTACCTTGAGGTCTATTTCTTCTGAGAAGGTGTAAAGAAAGATGGTATTTTTAAAAAGTTGACACTGCATTTCTGAATATGCAGGATTTCTCTTTTCTGATTAATTAGCATTATTTCTTTTTTAACTCTAGAAAGTGGGTAACTTAAAGTTCTTCTCTATGAAATGGCAACAGTTTGAAACTTTTTTTTTTGTCAATATTTTTTTCACAGCGCACCTATTTCTTTAGTCTGTCTTTTTCCACGTTAAACTACAGCAATATTTTTGAAACAAAAATAATATTATTTGGAATAGAATAAAGCAGTTGAGTTGGAAGAGTCCTGCAATGACTATCTAGTCCAACTGCCTGACCATTTCAGGACTGACCAAAAGTTAAAGCATGTTATTAAGGGTATTTTCCAAATGCCTCTTAAACACTGACATGTTTGGGGCATCGACCACCTCTCTAGGAAGCCTGCTCCAATGTTTGACCACCCTCTCTGTAAACAAATGCTTCCTAATGTCGTCTAAATCTCCCCTGATGCAGTTTGGAGCTGTTCCCAGGCATCCTGTCACTGGATACCCAGGAGAAGAGATCAGCACCTCTAGTGGACTTTCATATGCAAATACATGATCTTGACTTCTTTTTCTGTATATTTTGGGTTTTCCAGTAGTACACATTTAGCCATAGTGCACTGCCATTATCATTTCCTTTTTCTCATATACATGTCGGCAGGGTTTGGTGGGTCTTTTAGAGATGATTTGTAGGTGTAAGAAGATGAAACATGGATCAGTATTAATTTACAAAATTATTAATAAAAGACGAGATGTCTTATTGAAGATGAGGGTACTATTTATGCATATAATACATATATATGCATATATATCATATTGTATATCTATACATATGCATATAATGTATATAATACAAATAAATTAGTATAATATTCTAACATTTTGTCTTTTGTAGAGACTTACAGGTTGGCATAAGACTGAAAATCTATAGAGAGTAGACCGTTTTTCATACACTCTAGCTGTTGCAAAAAAACTGAACTTTCAGTAGAACAGAGTAAAAATGGTTATTTCTGTGGTTAAAATAGAATTTTTAACTGGACAACAAAAGTGTATTTTTTTATGTTACCTAATTTTAAATAAAAAATTAATATCAAAATGTCTGGATATTCAGCAATGTTTTGCTGTGTTCGTGCAGAGCTTCATCACTCTATTTCTAGGGAAACAACAGCATGAAGGAAAAAATAATTATTTCTTCATGTGTAGTATGACAAGAGAACAGCCTATATGTAGGTTACACATAGCCATCTAGGCATTTTGAAAAAAAGATAAACGCCAAGCAATTACTATCAAGCACAATCACATTTTTTTGAAAAAGAATGAGGCATGTAAAGATGCATAGACTTAAGGGTGAATCCAAAATTCATTGTTTGGATCTTATTTAAATAACAGGACAAAGAGTAACTGCTGGTAGTAAAAAATCTGCCTGCAATGCAAAAGTGCAGCATAAAAGGATAATGTGATTCATAGAATCAGAGAATCACATAATTTTGTAGGTTGGAAGGAACATTTAAGATCATTGAGTCCAACCATCAAACTAGCACTGCCAAAACCACCACTAAACCATGTCCCTAAGCACCACATCTACCTGTCTTTTAAATACCTCCAGGAATGGTGATTCCACCACTTCCCTGGGAAGCCTGTTCCAATGTTTGATAACCCTTTCACTGAAGAAATTTTTCCTAATATCCAATCTAAACCTCCATTGGTGTAACTTTAGGCCATTTCCTCTTGTCCTATCACTTGTTACTTGGGAGAAGAGGCCAACCCCCACCTCGCTACAACCTCCTTTCAAGTAGTTGTAGAGAGTGATAAGGTCTCCCCTCAGCATCCCAGACTAAACAACCCCAGTTCCCTCAGCTGCTCCTCATAAGACTTGTGCTCTAGACCCTTCACTAGCTTCATTGCTCATCTTTGGACATGCTCCATCACCTCTATGTCTTTCTTGTAGTGAGGAGCTCAAAACCAAACACAGTATTTGTGGTGGGGCCTCACCAGTCCTGAGTACAGGGCGGACAATCACTTCCCTAGTCCTGCTGGCCGCACAATTTCTGATACAGGCCAGGATGCTATTGGCCTTCTTGGCCACCTGGGCACACTGCTGGATCATATTCATCCAGCTGTCAACCCACACCCACAGGTCCCTTTCTACTGGGTAGCTTTCCAGACACTTTGCCCCAAGCCTATAGTGCTGCATGGGGTTATTGTGACCAAGTGCAGGACCCAGTACTTGGCCTTGTTGAATCTTGTACCATTGTCCTTGGCCCATTGATCTAGCCGGTCCAGATCCCTGTGTAGAGTCGTCTTACCCTCTAGCAGATCAACACCCCCACCTAACTTGTTGTTGTCTGCAAACTTACTGAGGGTGTACTTGTCTAGGTCATTGGTAAAGATATTAAACAGAACCAGGCCCAATACTGAGCCCTGGGGAACACCACTTGTGACCAACCACCAACTGGATTTAACTCCATTCACTACCACTCTTTGGGCCTGGCCTGCCAGCCAGTTCTTTAGCCAGCAAAGAGTACGCTCGTCCAAGCCATAAGCAGCCAGTTTCTGCAGGAGAATGCTGTAGGAAACAGTGTCGAAGGCTTATCTAAATTCCAGGTAAACAACATTCACAGCCTCTCCTTCATCGACTAAGAAGGTCATCTTGTCATAGAAGGAGATCAGGTTTGTCAAGCAGGACCTGCCTTTCATGAACCCATGCTGACTGGGCCTGATCACCTGGTTGTCCTACATGTGCCGCGTAATGGCACTTAGGATGATCTGCACCACTGTTGAAATTAGGCAAAAAGGCAGACCTCTGGCTTTTTTTAAAAAAATAAAAAACCCTCTCTACAATAGGAACAAATGAATGAGAGCCAGAAACTCATTTGGAATTTAATAATGCTTAAAACCAACAAAAAATTTCTGTTCAGACCTAAATTGCTCATGTATTTATTATGTCCATATTTTTCTGTAGTTAAGGTTCATTAAGTTGTGGCCCTTTATATATAACTGTACACAGTATTACAAGAATAAAAGTATGTTTCACCTCAGAACATTAAGAAGTTTTACTCCATTTGTTCAAAGGCTATATGGACAGTGTGGTTAAGCCCCTAAATGGTACAGAAAGATATAATGAATTATTCTCTTGCTAAAGACAGTGAAGCTTCTAGTGGGTTTCAAAAATAATGGTAATTGATTACTTTTTAGTCAGAAGCTGAGGACACTTGTGAATCTGAAGAGACTTCAGCAAACTTGAAGTAACCCGCAAAAGTGTTTTCAGCCATGCTTTTTCATTTTGAAATCAAGTTTGAAAATTCCACTTCTGTTTAATATAATTCCGTATTTCTTTCATTGGATAAGTTTATCTTTTTCCTACTGACTCAGAATACTGATTTAAAGATAATCTGGTCTTGTGATGGAGGCTATTTTTGGTTTTTGATGCTGAGCAGGTCTTCAGCCATGAAGTAAAATAAAACAGACCTAATCAGAAAAAGGAAATATTTATGGCATATATCAGCAGCAAATCAGTAAGGTATACTTTTTCTAATTCTTAAACATGGGGTTTAAGTAAAGAAGCTTCACCTTTTTGCACAATTTAAAGTTGGGTGTAGCAGCAGATAAAATCATACCTGGAATAACAACCTTTCAGTAAGACACTTGGGACACAATATAATATTCATATCTGTGAAGTGGAGAGAAAAAAAGAGAAAGAAATGTTTCCCTGTTTTTAATTAGGTCATTACTATACAAACTAATGTATTTAAATCGACACTGCATAGTGTTATTCTCCAGAAGTTGCTAACTCATTTAAGCTATAGTGATAGGTATAATCTGCATAAGAAAGGTCACTTTCTCCACCTCTTGTGAGCATTATTTGGTTAGACAAAAGTGAGAGAAAAGAAAGAATAGGCAGTGCTTTCACACTGTGTTTCATTCAACTGTAGCTGCCATCAGCTGCAACTCCTGCACTTTCCCCTGCCAAATGAAATCAGGCAGTCTTTTGAATTCTGAGTAATTTCCAACTCGATGATGAGAGCAGTGCCTGTACCAACTGCCAGCTATGCAAATGCAGAATTAGTTTGGGCTGTTATTGCAGATGAGTGGGACGTTAGGCTTAGTGAAACAGACAAAATGCAATCACAAAGGAAACATGGCTCCAAAGGTCAGCATGGAAGGAAAGCGAATGGATCCAGGATGTACTAGAGAGCTACTCCTGAATTCACCAATGTTTTCTATGTGTACATCAGCTCAGAGTTCACTGGATTTTGTTAAGACAGTCAGAGCAACCTACATCCATGAAATTAGAGGGCACTGACATCTTTCCTCTCTCTTTTATGGAGGATACCTGGGTATCTGAGAGGCTGCAGCAAATTCTTCTGGAACACAAAACGCCATGTGGAAAGATAGATGTATTTGGTGATAGAAGCATGTTCTCTGACACTGAGTATCACATCACCGCTGAAAAGCAACCAGAGAAATGTTCTGTGATGCAAACTTAATGAGACAGAGCACATCATGTACTCAGAAGACTCCGGAGGACTTTGAACTAATCTATGTTGCCTCTGTCTCCCTCGAAAAGGAGAAGTACAATGCTGCTACTGCTGAGAAAATAGTGGAATATACCTAGGTTAAAAATGGGTACTTCTCAGAGTACCAACTGCTGAATGAGAGTATTCAGCCAGCATAATACAAATGTTCTGACAGTTATCTCCTCCACCCACTACAAAGCATATATTCAGCAACTTGGATATTGTCATCTCCAGCCAGTGCATGTGTTCAGTTGCCTTTGGATCTCAAATCGCAAAACGTGGTAGCATGAACAAAGATATAAGGAGGCACCTATGCAAAGATCATACCTCTATCTTATTCTTTCTTTGCTACACGTAACATTCTCTCTTTTGTTATTGTGTATTTCTAAGACCAAACATGTTCAAAGACTTGCACAGAATCGAACATCTCTTTCAACAATACCAGGTATTAAACTTCTGAAGAACTTTCTCACAGTCCACTTTAAATTTTATAGCAATTCATAACTGTAAATGAGATTTGGAAACATGAGGTTGAGTTATGTGTCACTGAATAAGCACCTTATACTTCCAATGCTGTCAAGCATAGAGTGAGGAGGAAGAGTTAGACCCTTAAATAAAATTCAAAAACTACCATCAAATGATTTTATATCAGCTCTGAAACCAAGCTTACAGTAAAACCTAGCATTTTAAAAGTCTGACCATGTATTCCAAAAGAGGGGAAATATGATAGAACATGATAATCTTCACATACTTTTTCCTAATGGAAGAGTAATTTTGAGAAGAAAAAGAAAAAGTATCTAACCAAACAGATTCTTAAATAGCCCCCAAAATCTTTAGTTGATTCTTATGAGAATTACTCAGTCAGAACAGTAATTTTTCAAAGAGTTCTTACATTATTTTTGATGTCTTCAAACGTACAAGAGGAGCTTAATCTTCAGAATGCTTTTTGTTCACAAATTAATGTATGATAAACTGAAATATCAGTTACAATGAGCTGATTTCTCCCCAAGACACAGTTTATGTCTTCAAAAACTGTTCAATAAAAGTATGTTTCCCAAATTCTTGGATTCTCTGTTACAGGAGTTATAGAAATTGCCTTTCAGAGGAAACAAATCCCACCTTATAAATTTTATACCTATTAATTTTTTTGAGGTTATAGATCTGGAGCAACACCACCACCACACCACCCCCACCCCCCCAGTATGTGCAAACTGAAATCCCTCATTTCACTGAGCGATGAAAACCTCACCTCTATCTCTAAAGGGCTGATTTACCAACATAAAGAATGTCATGGAGATTAAGCCTCTTCTGTATGGTGTCAGTGCTCTAAAATGATATGAAAAATATAATTCAGTAATAGCCCTGTCCCTGCTGACAACTTTTTATGACAGATTAGTTAAAAATATTTGAAATTTAAAATATCCATGACTGGACATCTACCTTCTTATGAAACTAGCCTTGCATATACCTGCATGTAATTTAAATTTGGGCTTAAAATAAATTAAATAAATGTATCCAGTAGCTTTTGAATTAAAACTGCATGGTCAGTAACCTCAAATGTGAACTTACTATTCTTGGGGACAAGGGAAGTGGGAGTCGATGTTTTCTCATTCTGTGTCTTCATCTTATGTCTATACTTACATCATGTATCTTGCTCTTATAAACAGATTCAAAGAAAAGCAGGATTGCATTTTTTCCCTTAATTTCAGCAGCTACAGTCTAGAAATATGCTTAATTTGAAGTACATATGTATCATGTGATAAGTTCTATTAAATATTTAATTAATAACGAATGACTAGATATTTTAATGAGGTTGAGAAAGGAATGCATAAATAGACAATATTCAGTGTTGCTAATAATTAAATCAGATGTCTTTATGGCAAGAAAATTTCCCTCCATCATTATAGTACATGGATATTCTAAAAAGTACATTAAAATCTGAGGAATGTGGTGGAGGATGTTAAGGTTGGGGGCAGACTGGACTGCAATGATCATGAGAAGATAGAGTTCAGGATTAAGTGTAGTATAGACCAAATGACAAGTAGGGTTGAAACCTTAAACTTCAGGAGGGCCAACTTTGATCGCTTCAAGGAATTGCTTGGACAAATCCCATGAGAGAGGGCTCTAGAGGGTAAGGGGGCTCAAGAGAGCTGCCTGCTATTTAAGCATCACTTCCTCCAAGCTCAAGATCAGTGCATCCCAAAAAGAAAGAAATCAGGCAAGGGAAGAAGGATACCTACATGGCTGAGCAGGGACCTTCTGAAAAAACTCAGGTGGAAGAAGGGAGTTTACAACAGGTGGAAGAAGGGGCTGACTGCTTGGGAGGAGTATAAGAAGGCTGTCAGGATGTGCCGGGAGGAAACAAGGAAAGCCAAGGCAGCCTTGGAATTGAACCTGGTGAGTGAGGTCAAGGCCAATAGAAAGGGTTTCTTTAAGTATATAAGAGACAAAAGGAAAACTAGGGAAAATGTGGGCCCGTTGTTGAATGAGACAGGTGCTGTGGTGACAGATGATGCAGAGAAGGCAGAGTCACTGAATGCCTTCTTTGCTTCTGTCTTCACTGTTCGGGTCAGTCCTCAGAAGACCCAGACTTTGCAGGTAACAGAGAAAGTCTGGAGGAAGCAAGACATTCCCTTGGTTGACGAGGAGCACGTTAGAGATCAGTTAGATAAACTGGATAT
>NW_009647421.1:447723-454776 GCF_000708025.1 Charadrius vociferus | reverse complement strand
TGACCTTCTGGAGAGCAGCTCTGTGGAAAGGGACCTGGGAGTCCTGGTGGACAACAGGATGACCATGAGCCAGCAATGTGCCCTGGCAGCCAAGAAGGCAAATGGCATCCTGGGGTGCATCAAGAAGAGTGTGGCCAGCAGGTGGAGGGACGTCATCCTCCCCCTCTACTCTTCCCTGGTGAGGCCACATCTGGAGTACTGTGTCCAGTTCTGGGCTGCCCAGTTCAAGAAGGACAAGCAACTGCTGTAGAGGGTCCAGCAAAGGGCTACGGAGATCATGAGGGGATTAGAACATCTCTCATATGAGGTAAGACTGAGGCAATTGGGTCTTTTTAGTCTAGAGAAAAGAAGACTGTGGGGGGATTTTATTAATGCTTACAAATACTTAAAGGGAGCGTGCCAGGGGGATGGGAACAGTCTTTTTTCAACAGTGGCCACTGATAGAACAAGAGGTAATGGGCACAGACTTGAACATAGGAAGTTCCATCTTAACATGAGGAGGGACTTCTTTACTTTGAGGGTGGCAGAGCACTGGAACAGGCTGTCCAGAGAGGTTGTGGAGTCTCCCACTCTGGAGACATTCAAAACCCTCCTGGACACTGTCCTGTGCAACTTGCTGTAGGTGACCCTGCTCTGGCTGGGGGGTTGGACTGGATGATCTCCAGAGCTCCCTTCCAACCCTGACCATTCTGTGATTCTGTGAATTTACAGCAGATTTTTTTTTTTTTTTTTTTTCAGAGGATACAATCAGTTACTCATTTGGAAATTTTGCAAAAGGCATTTGAGAAACAAACAGATAATTAAAGACAATTGGAAAGAAGTGGAAAGGAGAGAAGGCCAATGGGCTTATACTGTTGCTGAAATGAATAATCCTGAGCTTAACTCTTGGCATATAGAACGCTAGATGCCCAACATCTGTAGGGGTAGCTTTAGAGCAATTTGCCACCATAGCATGATTTTACAGAAACTTAAGACCTACAAAAATTAAAGAACATTATATCTGTGCAGCTGTAGAATTGTAGGCAACAGTATATGTGCATTCCACATTAGCAGGAAGGTAAACATTATAACCATAGAATTCAGGTCTAACATAGGACAGTGAACTCAACTATGTGACAAGTACTGGATTCTGGACTGTGTGCTAATGCAGTTTTTCTTGTTCTCATGGCTACCAGTTAGATCTCTGTGAATCTGCTGTCCCTGTGAATTCTCCTGTGAGCTCGCAGTATGGCTGGGCAGTGAGGGTCCCCTGAAGTACAACTCTAATAGTAGAAAAACTCTTGAGAGTAAACCTATCTGTTTTTATGACTAGGGCCTTAATTATCCTTACTTAGCTATGATTCTTTAAGTAGGCAACATCATCATACCTGAAAAGTTGTGTAAAGGTCTGCATTAGTTTCTAGTAGATTTTGTGTAGACTTTGAACAATACAAGCAAAACAACGAGGATTATATACCTGGTCTTTTTAGAATGACAATTGCCCATCATGATCTTTGGGAGTGCAACACTTATGTTGGGTGCAATTTTTCCACAAAATGTTCTTTCAGTGCAACCTTGAAGTCTAAAAAAAGCAGCAGATCATTTAATGAGTCTTATGTATTCTGCATCTATAAAAGGAAGGCTAAATATTTAAATGTAGCATTTATCTTTTAAGAAATTGATGAGACTCTAAGGATGTGACTGTCTAGAACATTTGTTTACAGTCTAACTTATATATGTTTGTCATGGTTTGGGCCAGACTGGCCACTAAAAAAAAGGAGGGAGAGGAGGGAAAGAGAGTAAGAGACTTATGAGTTAAAAAAAAAAAAAAAAAAAAAGACTAAACTACTTTAATGAAAATACTAATAAAAAAGAAAAAAGAAAATACTGAAATATATACAATATACACAAAATCAGTATTGAGCTCCCAGGATGATGTTCATGTCAGGTATGGGGAAAGTCCCGGTCTGGACTCAGCAACAGACAGGAATTGAAATCCAGATCTGGATTCATGAATGCACAGATTGAGATCCAAGGCAGATGAACAGACAAAATCCTTCTTGAACACCAGCCATTGAAGAAAAAGCTGAACTTTTGATCCCTCAGCTTCTGCACTGAGCATGTGCGCCATGTGTTGGAATGTGCCGTTGGTCAATTTTGGTCACCTGTCCTTTCTGCTCCTCCCCGCAGGTGGGACTCCTCTCAATTTTTTCATTTCTGACCCTACAACAGGGCAAATATCAAAGTTATCTGGCCTTGGTTATTATAGCAATAAGTCTAAGCAAGAGCCTGTCTCCATACTATTCCTTGGCATAAATTATAGACAATCACATCTTATCACTCTGGAAGTGGACTACAGTCTTAAAAATGCACCATTAATTTCAGAGAGTTCAGTTAGCTAGAAGAGGCTTAGCTGCAAAGTAAAATTACCAAACAGAAAATGGTTCCATTTTACCTCAAACCAGGACAATGTTCCATGCAAGTTGCACTATTTACAGTTTGCTAAGAGTAAGGCATAGCGCTTCTTTTAATGAGAAAAAAAGATGATGTCTTTGCTTTTTCAATCAAAGATAAATTCAGATATGTAATTTCAGAAATATCCTCAATGAGTGTCTGATTAAACAAGTAAATATTCCCTGCTGCCATTTGCCTTCCTTCTCTGTTTCAGCTCCATTTACAAGCATTGACTACATTCACAAACAGCGAACAGAAAATGGAAACGTTAACCTCTTGGACTGTCTCCTGAAATGACCAATTTATGGGACAATCGGTTTCAGTTGTATTGGTGGGTTTTTGATGTTGACATGTCCTCCATAAATTGGCTAAAGGCCATCAGCTCACTTCACTTTTGTGCCAAACAGCCAAGATGGTAACAAAGATGCTGTTGAGATGGTAATGAATTGCTGTCAGTACATCATGTGTCATACTCAAATCTATGCTTGGCTGTTTCTAGTCTCTTGAGCTGCATACGCCCTTGATGATCAAAGCAAAATGTTTCCTTTCATTTATTTATGCCTTTGTTAAATAATTCAAGGAAAATGACACTTTGTATTTGTTTTGTCTAGCCAATAAATCTATGCTTTATAAAAAAAGGAGAAGCAACCTGTGCTTTTTCTCAAATAGACAGGAGTCTGTGGAGTATTTTATATTTTTAGAGTCCTAGAAGTGAAAGATAAATTAAAAGAGATAAATTATTCATAATTGTAGCAGACTTAAAAATGAAGCTTTATTACTAGAAGGTCCTGTTCCAGCAAGGAACTTATATACAGTCTAACTTTTAGTGCATAAGTAGTTTCATCGAAGTCAGGCAAATAAGCCCTTGTTTAAGTGCCTTCCTGGATAAAACCCAGAATTAAGAACAGAGTAAAATTAGAGAACTAATGCAAAGTGTGAAAGAAAGCACTATGTAATCAGGGACCATGACTGATTGAACTAATGGTATGAATGGATTCATGAGACATCTTGATTTCTTAAGGAGGAAAGAATAAATACCGTGATAAAAGCATGAAAATCTGGGGCTTTAAATTAAGTATGAGAAATGTTGTTGGGGACAAAGACCTACTCCCTTTTTTAATAAAATACATGTTCTCATACATGTTTAAAAAATAGTAGGCTGTAAAGTTAAACATTTTCATTACTGAAATTAATTTAACACTCAGAACTGACTGGGAATTACGTGGTAATATGCCACAGAAATACAAATTACAATAAATTAACTGTCATTCTTGTGATTCTAAACAGATTACATGTGATATAGATACGAAGATAAGCCAAGGCAAGCTACTTACACTTAAAAGGATTTGGGCACCTGCCAACACTTAGACACATGGCTAACACCAGTTCTTGCTTCAAAAGCAACATCTAGGCTCCAGCACAGGGAGAGGGAAATTTCCAGTTCATGTATACTATTCAGCTGCTATAATCTTCTTGATGTTGCGATCATACAACAGATAATTGTAGGAGGAGAAGTTTAATTCTGTGGACACGCATTGGCACTCCTCACACAACAATTAATTCTCTGTCTTCTGCAAGTGCGTCAAGAAACCTTCATTAGATGAAAAAATCACCGGGAATCTTTCCTAGAAGATCTTCTAAGGTCTTTCCTACAGAGCTTTGGATTTCCATGGCTACAGTATGCATGCAAGTTGTCGATTTCAGCAGTATCCTGGCATGCCAGCTAACACCAGAACCTGCAATTCACATACAGAATAGGGTTAATCAATGAAACTACTCATGGGAGTCATGTCACCTGTACTTTCTCAAAATTGTCCACTTGCTCATCATCAAAGAAGAAGTTCTTTGTGACATTCACAAACTAAAGTGATAAGAAATCAAAAATATATACCCTTCAAGTGGTTTGCCAAGATATGTAACAGAGTCCTATGAATTTCTTAGGATGACGCTTTAGGTAATTTCTCAGGGAAAAGCATACAGAAGGAAAAAGATATGTAGATGTCCCACTCTGGGATATCTGCCTAGGTTTATCTATATATATGGTTGCATTGCGGAGATTTAATGTCTTTTTACTTTTTTCCATGGTGAGTAAAGGAAAGCTGTTCATTCAGTTCCTTGTCCATTCATTCTCTCCCATCACATCTTGTCAGCAGGTAAGCCCTTAAGGAGATCATTTGCACACAACTCAGAAACAACGGTTCTCTGTGTGACCCTCTTGTGTTCCCTCCAGTCTTCATGCAGTGGAACTAAACTGCTCTTACAGACAAAGTCCCTCTCAACAGAATATATCCCATAATTTTAGCTAATAAAAACTTAAGTTGAAGAAAATCAGGTTAAACAAAAGACTTTATTGCAATGCATCTTGTATTATTAGACTGCATATTTTAAAGCTGTCATCTTTGTTTCCAGAGAATAAAGTATGACAGAAGAAAACAATGCATTGATATAGTCATATGGGAGATTACCATTTTGAGAGAAGCTGCAGATACATTACAGATTCAGATCTAATACGTATATTACAATACAGTAATGGCTATTCATGCTTGTACAAACCTGAAGATATTTCTACGGTCTCTATTTTAGTTGTATCTTCACATGCTGAAGTGGAATTCTTGTGCACTGCATCAATTATGTTATTTCTGGCCTTCACCTCCATTATCACTCATTATCTAGACATTTTACACATCTTAGCAAAACATTTTGTAGGCTTATAGATTACTTACTGCTGGTTCACGATCCCATACTCACTGACCCCTGTAGAAATGCCAGAGGCAGCTCTTCATTTTG
This sequence comes from Charadrius vociferus, assembly GCF_000708025.1. Lineage (NCBI taxonomy): Eukaryota > Metazoa > Chordata > Aves > Charadriiformes > Charadriidae > Charadrius > Charadrius vociferus. The sequence continues at coordinate 449,556 of NW_009647421.1, read as the reverse complement.
TTTAACAGGGATAGATAAAGGGACAGATGTGTTATACTAGGTCACATATTCAACAATGGTAAATCACGTTCAGTCAAGCAAGTTGGGAATTATTCACAGTATTATCTGTCTGTAGACAAGCTAGTCTTTATCTACACTTGAAAGTGTTACTATCACAGTTATGAATGGCAGGACTGAAAGTGGAAAGATCATCTACCTAATTGGGAAAGGAATTCAGACAGAAGTGCCCTTGTGCTTTAAGAAAAAAGTTTATTGCATTAGAGAAACTATTTTGAGATGAGTTGAAATTGAGTTAAACCATGGACTGTGTGGAAATTACACAGGGGAATGGAAGAAAACATGTCCTGCAAGCATATTCAGGACACTCAGTATGTAGGGTGATGCCTTGGAATGGTCTGGAATGCTGTCTCCTGATGTTAACTGCATTGGGAAATGCAGGCTGGCAGTCAGCAAGAACCAGATGACTTTGCCACCAACTCAGTTTACGAGAGAGCATTGCTGAGCCTTTTGAAAGCACTGTGCTTATATAGGAAGGATATGATGCAACCTACTGGCATTTTGCTGGTAATTACGTGATGACCTACATAATGTCAATGTCATTACACTACCAAAATCTTTTGGACATGAAAGACAAAGTGTATGAGTATTATAATTTTCTATTTTCTACTGTTTTCTCTTTATCCTTTTAATTTTTGGTCCTGATGAGATGTATAGACTGATGAGACAGCTTTTCCAGACCCTGACAGTGAGCAAAGGGAACTAACTAAAAATCAGTTAGATATGTAACGCTTTAGGCATTTTCTTAAAATGCAATATAATTCAAGATTAGGCTTTGTATAGATGCTTCTTCTGTAAGGAAGTGAAAAAGAAAAATGAAAAAGATTTTATTTGGATGTGTCTCCTTTGTGGTACCAACTAAGTCTGTTCAGTGAGATACATTTCAGGAATGGAGCAACCAGTTACTTCAAAAGTGCTATATAGCAATAAACTGTAGCAGTAGGTTACAATAAGTGTCTAGGAAGAAATCTGAAAGCCTAAAGTTTGATTTCTTCTAACCTTGACAAACAACAGTAAGAATGGATAAAACGGAAAGGAACAACATAGTTACTTCATCTACATCTCCCAGCTAGAGAACTGTTTGGAAGAGCAAATCTACTCTCGAAGTGATAGTCTGACTTCAAATTGTTCAGTGGATTCACTTTTCTGAAAGTTGCACTGCATTTGTCTTTAGTGTGACTTTCTCCTCAGTATGAAGTTATGCTTGGTTTAAACTTTTGGACTTATTGTTCATAAATCTGTAAACTTTGTGCATTGTGAGCAACTAAGGAATGTGATTTACTTTTGCAGGTTCCTGGGAAGAGCTCAAAGAATTTTGTTTTCCACCCAAGAAGGAACTTCTGATCAATAATACCTAGAAAAAAAAAAAAAACAAAAACCAAAAACAAAACCCAAAAAGCTTTTATCTAAAAGAGTGAGTGACATCATCATCTGTGTTCCCACTCCTTATGAGCTGCTGAAGTGGTAGAAAAAGAAAGTAAACTTTTGTAGCTGACAGGACTCAGAGGGTTGTGATCAGTGGCATGAAGTCTAGCTGGAGACCTGTAACCAGTGGTGTCCCCCAGGGGTCAATACTTGGTCCAATTTTGTTTAATATATTCATTAATGACCTGGTTAAGGGCCAGAGTGTATCCTCAGCAAGTTTGCTGATGATACCAAACTGGGAGGGGTGGCTGACTCTCCAGAGGACCGTGCTGCCATCCAGCTTGACCTGGACAGGCTGGAGAGCTGGGCAGAGAGGAACCTAATGAGGTTCAACATAAGCAAGTGCAGGGT
>NW_009647421.1:351714-447693 GCF_000708025.1 Charadrius vociferus | reverse complement strand
CCAAAAAGGCCAATGGAATCCTGGGCTGCATTGGGAAGAGTGTGTCCAGTAGGTCGAGGGAGGTCATTCTCCCCATCTACTCTGCACTGGTGAGGGCACAACTGGAATACTGTGTCCAGTTTTGGGCTCCCCAGTTCAAGAGGGACAGGGAACTGCTGGAGAGAGTCCAGCGAAGGGCAACCAAGATGATTGAGGGATCGGAGCATCTCCCGTATGAGGAAAGGCTGAGAGAGCTGGGACTCTTTAGCCTGGAGAAAAGAAGGCTGAGGGGAGACCTTATTACTACTTACAAATATCTAAAGGGTGGGTTGAAGGAGGATGGAGCCACACTCTTCTCCGTGGTTCCCAGTGACAGAACGAGGGGCAATGGGTGCAAGTTGGAACATAGGAAGTTCCGTTCCAACACACGAAAAAACTTCTTTACAGTTCGGGTGACAGAGCACTGGCACAGGCTGCCCAGGGAGGGTGTGGAGTCTCCTTCTCTGGAGATTTTCAAAACCCGCCTGGATGCAGCCCTGAGTAATGTGCTCTAGGCAATCCTGCTTTAGCAGGGGAGTTCGACTAGATGATCTCTAGAGGTCCCTTCCAACTCTGAAAATTCTGTGATTCTGTGATTCTGTAGCTGCCAGTTACTAGTGGAGAGGCATAAAGCCTATAAAACTATTGTGGAATGTACCTCCTCATGTTCACCTTCCCAGCATAGGGCCATGTGGCAAGGAGCAGGGAAAAATCAGCAAGGCATTAGGCAAAAATAAACAGTTCCTCAGAGACAATTGCTGTGTGACGTGTCCTGCAGACAGTTGTCACCAGGGAGAGGAGTCTCAACCTAATGCCAAGGTGGTTTGATAACCAGGCTGCCAACAGTGGATCACATCTGACCGCTGGTTCCCACCTCTTACAGACCATATTCTAATAGACATCAACCTTCTACATTTTCTAACAAGCATTTCTCTTGCAGTTGTTATATAGTACAAATTGAGGTATTCAAAAAACAATATTTTGATAATTACAAAATGAAGTTGAAGCTGAAAGGCAAATAAGGAAAGCTTAGAAAAACTCCATGCCAAATATTTTTTTCCAGCATCACAGCTGCTGTTATTTTGTATTCCTGTATTTTAATTTAAATGTAATTTAAATTGAATACAGAGCTGGGAAGATACTGCATATTAAAAGCAAAACCTTTTTTTTCCAAAAATCTTTCCCTGTTGTGATTGCACTCTCTAGCTGGTTCTAAAAACAGTTCCTTTTTTTCTCCCATACAATGTATACAATTTTCATTTATTATACAAATCACATTGTTCATGTGAGCAACTTTCTTACTTCTCAGAGGACCAGTCAATGCAGTACTTGCAAACAAAACCAGAGATAGACTAATAGAAGTAAGACCAAATTTAAAAAAAAACCACCAGACTTTCCTTGTAGAGGAAAAGGCCCGGCTGTATTTATCAATCCATACTCAGATCTTTGATGGAAGTTATGCCCTTATTTCTGTTCTGAATAACTATAGGGACAAAGAGATGATTTTGTTATTGTTGTTGGTTTGTGTCTTAATATACATGATGACAGCACGTGTATGTGCAATCAGATGAAGGAACATCCCACATGTAATTTCATTTTATCTGTTAGACGTGCAGAAAGGATACTCGGAAAAGGATACTCAGAATTCTTTCTCCTCAAAGTTAAAGAAATATGGTGTGTGTGTAAAAACATTTACTGTGGAGCTAGGGGCAAAATAAATATTGGCATTAGGAATGCTGATTAGACTGTCTCACCCCTTTCTGCGCAATAAATCTGTTCTGTACATTTCACTTGCTTAAGTGTTTTTTTTTGTTGTTTTGTTTTTTGGTGCTTTTCTTTTTCCTTTTTGTGATCCCCCAGTTCATACTGAATAAACCATGATGAATTCTGAGAACAGTATACTGAGACTATGTCTTCACATACTTTAGTGATACTTAAATGCAAGGTTGCTATCAATGAATCTGTAATGGTGTGGAGCTCAGCATGCCCGAATATTGTCCACAGTCCCGTAGACAAATACACAGTTTGGAATGACCTCTGAGTTATGGGTGTAGTAACCAATTTTTTTTACAGCTAGCCAGGTATACCAAAAAAAGCTACAGTCTCACTTCTAACAGCAATATAGACATGCTCTAAAAGACATTAAGAGTGAGAATTTAAAAAAAAAAACAAAAACAAAAACAAAAAAAACCACAAACAAACCACAAAAACACACGAACAAAAAAATGCAAACCAAACAACATTCAGAAAACAGCCAGTATGGATAGTCTGGTTTTGTCCTTAGCTGTATCAGAAGAATTTTTTTCACAGACTGATGAAAATGTTCTTAGCACTTTTGAAGATGCTTTCAAAAATGTGTAGCTTAGAAAGTGGAAACAGAGGTATATTTTTAGTATTTAAAAAGCTGACCTTATTTTAATGTGTTGTTTTATATTGATTATATATTCATCAATTTGGCTTTTGACACTAAATTTATTCTTTTATGGCGTAATAATGGTAATGAATTTAGGCTCCATATTATGACTTTAGATTCCATATTAAGGTGGGAATGCTTAGAGTTCCATTTTTCTGAATTCAGTAACCTGATTTAGCATTTGCGTTGCTTTTACCAGTAAATATACTGATCGCATATCTAACATGATTATCCATTTGCAGTAGTTTATGCGGTTTTGTTCATGACAATGTATGTGTTTGGAGAGGAAGCGGATGGGGATACAAAAGCATGAGGAGATAAATTGTCAACGCATAAATTAAAAAAAAATAATCTTTCAACATTCAGCATCAAGACTATGAAATAAATTGCTTTTGAATATTTTTGTAACAGATGTCAGCCATCTTACTTATCACTGAACAAGCTACATTTGAACTAAGCAGCTCAGTATCACATTGAGGGATGTGGTTGCTGATTGAACACAGGTGTAATGGTTGATATACTGTCACACGGTCTGATGTTAACCTAAGATCTTTGTTGAAATACTTATTACTGATGGCACAAAATGTAATTGCTAATTTTCTGCCTGAATGGTTACATATTTTCTCCAAATCTTAAGAGTTATTCATCCCTTTTCCACTGCCCATTTCTCAGAGTTTAAGGCAGATGTGTCACTGGTCCACAGACCAGTAATTGAACCTGTCACTTGCAATCTACTGACTTCATTCCTCAGAAATGTATCCACTGCTTCATTCACCTTCCTGCTTATTTTTCTCTAGGTATCAAATGTCCAACTTAAACCTATGCTAATAGATATTCACTGTTTACCTTGCAGATTTCTGGTCACAGAGCAAAGTATTCAGGAGCAACTTGGGCTGATTATTACTTTGCATTCATTGTAGAACTTTTGTTCAAAATAAGCTGTCTGTTACTAGGCTAATTTTAATAAATGAATCAATCAGGTTGCAGAAGTTAGAGTAAAACAAGGTAGAAGAAATATACAAGTAAACGGCTAGACAAAATTCAGACTCACTGACATGTTTTGGAATCTTCCCAGAATAATCTGGATGACATCAGGGATTTTTACCCAATGGATCACTACAGTTATACAGATTCAGTGACCAATGCTTTGAAAAATAGCATGGGTAGTGCTGTAAAATAATCAGCACTACACTATAAAATAATCTTGAAGTGAGTTCTTACCGACAAAATAATAATAATTGGGTGTTTTAAGGCCCCAGTCTGTAGACGCCTGCACAGGTAAGCACCTTAGTAAATGTCTATGTGATAGTATTCATAAAATCAAGGCCAGATAACTGTAAGAGCAGAAGTAACTAGTAACTGCTTTTTCCTCACGCTGCTTTTTCCAAGTGAAAACTTTCTGAAATGCTCATGTAATGTTCAACTCAAGTTCTTGTTTATTTATTTATTTATTTATATGACAGTATAAAAAACTGACTCAGGTAATACCAAGGCAGTACAGACAGTCTGAAATCCAGAATAGTACTGCATGTAGTGTCAAAAAAATTCTTTTGGAAGTATCGCATTTGGGAGCTGTTTCACTGCCTCTTCATAAATAAATATTCATGGTCTTGTTAATGGCATCCTAGCTCTTGACTGTGTGGGTTATTTGGTAGTGGAGACAGGATATGAAATAAGTTATCTTCCACTCAGAGCATCAAGAACAGCTGCTGCTATTCACATCATTATTTTCTCATTCAGACAGATAAATACTGGGAGGTAACACTATACTATCTTACACAGTTACACCTTATTCAGTTTTTTTTTTTTTTTTTCCAATGTAGTGTACAACATGACTTATCCAAAACTCAAAATAACATTTCATTTGTTTCTCAGTCCCCCCCTCTACTTTGTCAGTTAGAAAAGTGCTAGGTCATATATACATTTTTTTACCACACCAATCAATTGTTATTCATCAGTATATTGAATATATTATACATAATACTAGAAAATGTCTAAATGGAAGATGGAAGAAATTTAGTAAGAGAAGTACACTGCAACATATATGAATAAAAAAGAAAGACACTTAAATATTTCCTCAATGCTGCCTGTATGATGCTTTCCTATTTTGAAAGATAATATTTTACAGTAGTAATCCCATCTTTACATACTTTTTTTTTTTTTTTTTAAATGCAGGACATTAGGAAGGCTGTAAACTGTTGTGGTACTGAGAGAAGAATCTGTCAGTCTTATAATTCTCTTAGAATGGGTACATGTCCAATAGCTGGACCCTTATCTTGGAAATTCTGCCCTATATCAGAAACTTCCTCAAGATAATTTTATATCACCTTGATATCTACTCCCAATGACTCTGAGGGGTGGAAAAAAATATCCTGGGATAGCACTTTAATCTTAACAAAAGTTTATTGCAGGATAAGACATTCTACCACGTTCTAATTCTAAATTCTAAGCTTAATGGAACCGAGTTGGAACATGTTGGGGTGGGTTGGGTTGGGTGTTGCATTGTCCAAAGGAAAGATCACTCACAGTGGATCCAATGTGCTCTTTTTCATATAATTTATGATTGCATTTTTCACTAAATTTAGAAACACGGGAGAAATAGCAATATGAGACTTGGAGATTTGAGACATGGTAGTATCTTGAGAGACTTCATTGCAAAAGACACCTCAGACTATCTCAACAAATGGAGTACTCAGATTAGGTTTTGATTTAGTTGAAATATTTTTAATTATATAAAAGAAGATAGCTTGCATCAAATTTTAATCTTGACAAATTTCCTTCATTTGAATCCAAAATGCAAACCCAGAAGAATAAACTCCAGCTTATACGCCTCAGTCAAAGAGTAGCCAACTGCTGATGCAGAATTACTTCTATTTCTTCTGCCAATTAACTGTGTCCTACCAGGGTGAAAGATACCTTTAATGAACATGGTAACCCTGGTTTCTGTTGAGTTGTACTAAAGCTCTGCACATTCCTTTGTCATTCTTCTGTTGTGATGAATGGTGCTATAGTGAGGTAGGATGTTTCTTTCTGCCATTCATACATCAGGGAAACAAATTGTTTCCAAAAGTTAGTAGCTGCTTGTGCTACTGAGGGATTTTTCAAAGCCAGGTGAGCATTTTTTAAATGGTATTTATCCTGAGATTCTTCAGCTTCTTTTTTCTCTTCAAAAATCACCAAACACTGGTCTTCTGATTTGTCAGACTGTTCTTTTTCCTCAAAAGTGTAATGTATATTAAACACTTTGAAACACAGCACTCTCCAAGAATTTTGAAGGGGAAATTCTAATTGTAACTGCTCAACAGTGCTAATTTGTGACCAATGAATGATCTGACATGGAGGGCAGGAAGGCCCAACGGCAAGAAGCGGCTAACCTGCTGGAAGTAGGAATGTCAAGAGAGGGAACAGACGCCTTGTAACGGAGTGAAATTTCCCTTGGGGATGAGATAAGAAACAGCCTCAGCATTGTCTTGTAGCCATCCTGGAACGGAATCAATCAGGGGCCCAAGCTCAGGGGCCAATTTTGGGCAGAAGAGCTGGGCTAGGGGATGGACCCATGGCCAGCTGGGCCAGGGTGCCCCATGCAACCACTATTGGGATTGGTGCTGCTGCAAGTGTATATAAGGAAACTACTTGTCATGTGTCCTTGCTGACTCCATGTCAAACTGCGTTTTGTGGTAAGATTCTGCCCAATGCATTCTTCATTAAATTTTTCTTTTGTATTGAAGCACACATGTGTGTTTAATTCACCTCAAGGGGTACCATAAAAATTCCCCAACAAGTTTCACTAGATATTTTTTGGTTCAGTACATCTCATGGCTAGATCACACTGCGTGCTCTGCCTGTGTGTCTTCAGAGCTTTTTAAGATCCTGAGAACCTGCCTAACTGCCAGCCCCAAAGCTTTATGAGACAACCTAATTGTTTTATTTGAATATCATCTTCACAACTCATTTGCTGCTGGTAGGCTGGCATCTCATCATGAAGTAGATAGTGCTAATTAAGTAGTCATGTCTTAACATTAACATCCTTTATTTAACTGGTAATGATCAGATGGAACAGTAGGCTTCAGCTATATTAAATGTCTAATAAAAGACTTGTACATACATCGTTTGTAACATGAAGCAGTATCCAATCTTAGAAATTCTAATTGGAAATTACATTTTCATTTATTTAAAAAGATTTTTCTGAGGCACACAAAGGTAATCCTGGTAAAGCAGAAGTTTTTTTTGTTTACCATCGTTGTTCTTGGCTGGAAGAGGAAGATCCAAATGATCTGAAATCATTCTGGGGCTACAAAGTGTTCTGCTAATCAACAGATTTTGCACTGATGATTAAGAAATGTAATACATTTCATTAATTAGCCTTCTACCCTGAAAGACTTTAGTTGAAATTCTGTTTTCAAAAGCAGAAATAAATACTGTGTTCTGATTTTAATACTTAACACATATTTATCCCCATTTGTCCCCCAAAATCCCAAACTCAAATCTAAATGACTGATAAGACTCACTAAAAGAAATGTTTTTAAAATGAAAAATTAGGCATTTAGTGTACCTTGAACTCAACCTCATTAAAATCAAATTTGTAATTAAGTGCAACTAATGGTGCATGACAATTAGTTCTTTCTATTATCAGGACAAAAATATCAAGAATAACAGTTCTGAAAAAAAAGAATGTTGATAAAGCTTAATTTAGGATATTCTAAATACATTGTGGTATACTCAGTTAAAGAAAGATGACCTGAGGAAATACGGGAATCTTAAAACCAAAATTAACGTATGTTGTTCTGTGTACTAAAATAAGATAAATGGGTGATACCTGTGCTTTGTTGATGATGTGTAGAGGATAGAAAGGAGGAGGCAGGATAATGAGAAGAAAGAATAACTGCAAAGCCCCAAAACAATCTTTGCCCTTATGGATACCTCTAGAGAACTTCCCAAAGCCCAGAAGATGGCACTTACAGAGCAGCCTTACAATAATAGTTATATAAGAAAAATAAAAATAAAAATTTAAAAAATCCTCCAAATTTTTTTAAGATAAAATAATTTTTAAAAGAGATGTTTGATAAAGACAGTGTTGAATCCTTTCATTCTTATTTTCCATACTTATTTCTTTTTGCTTGTCTCCCCACTGTCTTTAGATATGTTTCTCCTACCCAAGTCCATAGAGCTAGCAAAGATCTAACAATGCAAATACAAGCAGGGATGAATTCATCTGCACAGATGGAAAGTGTTACATAGATAGATGATTTTTGTATATGCTTACCAAAATATGATTTTTCTGAAGGGTGTCTAACTACATTTCAACACAGAAAAAAGCAGAGTAAGATTCTCCACCCAGACGTAGCTGCTGAAGGGAGAGGCTGCTGTGCAGACCTCAGACTGCAGGAGGTGCCTCGGCCTTTCTCCTGGGGCAGGGACAGGTGGCACAACTGCCTGCAAAAGGTGTGCCCAGGTGGAAGACCTCCTGTAGCAGATGGCTGAGATGCAGGAGGTGGTGAGGAGGCTGCGTAGCATCAGGGAGGCTGAGGAGGAGATGGACAGCTGGTTACAAGCGCAGCCCGCAGCGGATGCACAGCCCACAGCCAAACAGTCAAGAACTCCCACACTGGCACACATGGAAGGAAGGGAGGCCAGTAACACAGAATGGAAGCTTGTACTGCAAAGACCAGCAGGAGGAAGAGACTTTCCCCAAAAGATGAGGCGCCCTTGCAGAACCACTACAATGCTCTGCAGAGTGAAGAGGCAAAACCTACTGTGTCAGGAGAGGATCAGGAGCTGAGTAAGACCACCCAATCTGCTCCAAATATAACAACCAGAGCAAATAAGAAAAGGTGGCAGGTGGTAGTTGTATGTGACTCTCTTCTGAGAGGTACGGAAGCACCCATTTGCCAGCCCGATGCACTCTCCAGGGAGGTGTGCTGCTTGCCAGGGGCTCATATCAGGGATGTAACGGAGAGACTACGAAACCTTGTGCAATCCTAAGACTGTTATCCGAACTGGCTGGATTGTGGCAGTCAAAGAGTTGCAGTCAACAGCTCGATGTCCAAGTGGAGAGCAGTGACAAGTGGCGTTCCTCAGGGGTCAGTTCGGGGACATGTACTGTTCAACATCTTTCTTGGTGACATGGACAGTGGGGTTGAGTGCACCCTCAGCAAGTAAGCACAAAGACAGGCTTGGCAGGGAATGGCTGGAAAGCAGCCCTGAGGAGAAGGACCTGGGCGTGCTGATTGACCAGAAGTTCAGCATGAGCCGGCAATGTGCGATTGCAGCCCAGAAGGCCAACCATATACTGGGCTGCATCAGAAGCATGGCAAGCAGGTTAAAGGAGGTGATTTTGCCCCTCTACTCCACTCTCGTGAGACCCTACCTGGAGTACTGCATCCACCTCTGGAGTCCCCAACATAAGAAGGACATGGACCTGCTGGAGCGTGTCCAGAGGAGAGCCACGAGGGTGATCCAAGGGCTAAAGCACCCCTCCTATGAGGAGAGGCTGAGAGAGTTGGGGTTGTTCAGCCTGGAGAAGAGAAGGCTCCGGGGAGATCTTATTGCTGCCTTCCAGTACCTAAAGGGGGTCTACAGGAGAGCCGGGGAAGGACTTTTTACTAGGGCTTGAAGTGATAGGATGAGGGGGAATGGCTTTAAATTGGAAGAGGGCAGGTTTAGACTAAACATTAGGAAGAAATTTTTTACTTTGAGGGTGGTGAGGCACTGGAACAGGTTGCCTAGAGAGGTTGTTGAGGCCCCATCCCTGGAGGTGTTCAAGGCCAGGCTGGATGTGGTCCTGGGCAACCTGGTCTAGTGGGAGGTGTCCCTGTCTATGTCAGGGAGGTTAGAACTCGATGATCTTCAAGGTTCTTTCCAACATAAACCATTCTATGATATGATTCTATGATATGATATGTTCCATGTGGGCACCAGTGATGCAGCTAGGATCCGCCTGAAGACTATCAAGAAAGCTTATAAAGCCCTGGGAGAGGTGGTCAGAGACTTGGGAGCACATGTAGTTTTTTCATCAATCCTCATGGTCAAAGGGGGATTGACAGGGCCATGCAAACCTAGCAAATCAATAGCTGGATATGGGACTAGTGCTGCAGCCAGGGGTTTGGCTTCTTAGATCACGGGATTCATTTTGAGAAGCCTGGTCTAACAGGGCTGGATGGGGTCCACCTGTCAGAAAAGGGCAAGAATCTCTTTGGTCAGACACTGGCCATCCTTGTGAAGAGGGCTTTAAACTAGAGTTGCCAGGGGAGGGGAACTGGATTCCATGCCACTCCTATCAATATGATGTTGATACCAGTAGTAGAGGCCCACAACCTGGAGATGGGTTGCAGGTCAGAAGGAGACCACCTGGAGTGCATCTTGAAGGGAAAAGAGCTACTTCAGTCAGGGAGCTAGATTCATCAGGGGCCAAACTTACATGCCTCTATTCAAACACACATAACGTGGAATAAACAAGAGGAGTTGAGACTTGTGCATGCCTGCAAGGCTACGATCCAATTGGCGTCATGGAGACATGGTGGGATGGCTCCTATGATTGGAGTATTGAAATGGAAAGATACAGGCTCTTCTGGAAGGACAGGCAGGGGAGACGAAGAGGGGATGTTGCCCTCTATGTCAAGGATCAACTGGAATGCATGGAGCTCTGCCTGGGGATGGGTGAGGAGCCAACCGAGAGCTTGTGGGTCAAGATTAAGGGGAGGGCACGGACAGGTGGTGTTACAGTGGTGTTCTGCTACAGGCCACCTGAGCAGGAAGATTGAGTGGATAAGGCCCTCTATAGACAGATAGGAGCAGCCTCACATTCACAAGCCCTGGTCCTCATGGAGGACTTCAACCACCCCGATATCTGCTGGAAGGACAACACAGCAAGGCATAAGCAATCCAGGAGTTTCCCGGAATGCTTTGACAATAACTTCCTTGTATAAGTTATAGAGGAATCAATGAGAAGAGGTGTCATGCTGGACCTTGTTCTCACCAACTAGGAGGGGCTGGTGGGGAATGTGGAGTTCAAGGGCAGCCTTGGCTGCAATGACCATGAAATGGTGGAGTTTGAAATCCTTAAGGCAGCGAGGGGGTCGCATAGTAAGCTTGCTACCATGGACTTCAGGAGACCATACTTTAGCCTCTTCAGGGATCTGCTTACTGGAGTTCAGTGGGATAAAGCCCTGGAAGGAAGAGGGGCCCAAGAAAGCTGGCTAGAGTTCAACGACCACCTCCTCCAAGCTCAGGGGCAAAGCATCCCAACAAAGATGAAGTCAGGAGAAAACGCCAGAGGCCTGCCTGGATGAACAAGGAGCTCCTGGACAACCTCAAACATAAAAAAAAAAAAAAAAAAAAAAAAAAAAAAGAAGCATGGAAAAGGAGCATGGAAACAAGGACAGGTAGCCTGGGAGATACACAGAGATATTTTCTGAGCAGCCAGGGATCAGGTTAGGAAAGCTAAAGCCCCAACAGAGGTAAATCTAGACACAACAAGAGAGCCTTCTGTGGGTATATCAGAGACAAAAGGAAGACGAGAGAAAATGTGGTCCCACTCAGGAAGGAAATAGGAGACCTAGTCATCTGAGACATGGACAAGGCTGAGATACTCAATGACTTCTTTGCCTCAGTCTTCACTGGGAAGGCCTCTAGTCGCACTGCCCAAGTTACATAAGGCAAAGGCAGAGACCGGGAGGATGAGGCACTGCCCAATGTAAGAGAAGACCAGGTTCGAGACCAGTTGGGGAACCTGAGGATGCACAAGTCCATGGGACCTGACAAGATTAATCTGTGAGTCCTGAGGGAACTGGTTGATGAAGTTACCAAGCTACTCTCCATCATATTTGAGAAGTCATGGCAGTCCAGTGAAGTTCCCACTGACTGGAAAAGCAGAAACATAACCCCCATTTTTAAAAAAGTTAAAAGAGAAGACCTGGGGAACTACAGGCTGGTCAGTCTCGCTTCTATGACTGGCAAGACCATGGAGCAGATCTTCCTGCAATCTCTACTAAGGCACATGGAAAATAAGAAGGTGATCAGTGACAGCCAACATGGTTTGACCAAGGACAAGTCATGCCTAACAAATGTGGTGGCCTTCTGTGACGGTGTTACAATGCTGGTGGATAAGGGGTGAGCAACTGATGTCATCTATCTGGATTTGTGCAAAGCATTTGACACCATTCCGCATGATATCCTGATCTCTAAATTGGAGAGACATGGATTTGACCAACGGATCACTCGGTGGACAAGGAACTGGCTGGACAGTCACACTCAAAGAGTTGCAGTCAATGGCTCCATGTCCAAGTGGCGAGCAGTGACAAGTGGTGCTCCCTGCGGGTCAGTACTGAGACCAGAGCTGTTTAACATCTTTGTTGGTGACACGAATGTTGGGATGGAGTGCACCCTCAGCAAGTTTGCTGCCAACACCAAGCTGTATGGAGTGGTTGACATGCTGGAGGGAAGGGATGCCATCCAGAGGGACCTCGACAGGTTGGAGAGGTGGGCCTGTGCAAACAGCATGATATACCTGATTTGACTAACCACTGTTTTTTTATATTTCTGTTAATCAATGTTTAGTTTCCACCTTCAAGAAGATCATGAAGAGGTAGTGAAGCCATGGTTAGAAAGATTGTGACAGCATCATTGTAAAATGTAAGGATTGTATTGTAAAGATCAGATGATTCTTCCCACTTATCAATCTTGCCTTGACGGCCAGGAAAAGGATCCACAAACTAAACCCAAGAAAGCTCTCCAAAACGAAGTAATGAACTTCAGAGAAGTAATGGCATTTGCTCCATCTGCAGAAATTTTACTATGTGGTAGCTCTCTTTAGGTACAGTCACAACATGATGGGATGTAAGTATGTGGCAAGTGCTCCACAGCAGAGACACAGAACAGTACTTTGAATTAACCAGTCAATTTCCAACTTCACATCTTTAGTATTCATGTATTACTACCACCAGGATAAACAGGATTCCTTCAAACTTCCTCTGCTTTGGCTCTTTTGCAAGACAAGATGCTTTTAAAATAAATCTGGATTAACTGAAAATTCCATTAGGAAACATTTTGAGATTTTTGACAATTTCTTAGGTGATCATTATATAATTTGGGTATGTAATATTCATAAACAGTGAGAAAAATACAATAAGCGTTCTTTTTCCTATAGCTATGTTTTGACTACGGGAAATCTCTTCAACCCTAGACATCTCATTATAAGAAAGAGATTATTAAACTCTAAGAAGTTCAGCAAACAGCATAAAAATACCATGGGGATCGAGAAACTGGCATAGAGGAAAAAATTAAGAAAGATAAATATGTATAAATTAGCTATGAGAATAAGGGAGACACAGTTACAAATCTTAATAGCAGTCAAGGTGTACTGTAAGCACCAGAGGGAGATTATTAGTTTTTGAGCAGTTGGAAAATGAAAATATTTAACCTGAGTATTAGGAAACACTTTTTTGATTGTTAAATATATTAATCCATTGAATATTTTCCTAGCAGAATAGCAGTAACTACTAAAGTTTGACTGGATAAAGCATTAGAAAATTTATTACATGAAGTTATTCTACTTTATAAAGCATAGTTGTCACATATGAGAATTAGGACTTGTCAAAGTCAATGGATTTTTCCAGCACACCCTAGAGGACCTCAGTATTTCTTATTCAGAAGTTTGCTAGTGATTCCAACACAGAGACATTTAGAGAAAAAGCAGAGAGAAAAACACTGGAAGCTCCAAACTCTACCAGAAGTAAGGGATGGAAGAAACAATAGAAACTCTGACACAGTAAAGGACTTTGGAGCTACAATTGTTTTTTACAAGACACCCAGATGATTATAATATTATGCATGCAGTTGCTTTGCTGTTGTTGAGTTTGGGATTTTACTTTTTCACCAAAAAGCCTACAGAACATAGGATAATTCAGTAAATCAGGCTTGTTTTTTTTTTTGGTTTTTTTTTTTCCATTAATGTCACTCAGGTTTCTTCTGTCAAATTTCTTAAGAAGAACCACAGGGTTTACAGTGATCATCAACTAGTATTGAAATTGAAGGAATACAATGATATAGGAATGTATGGGTGTTTGAATGTTGAGAAAATGTACAGACAGAGGAGTGAGTGAAGAGATTTTTGGTTCTTTTGGGTTTGGGTTTTTTTAAAGAAAAATTTTATTGTAGATTGTAACCTGGCACAAGTAACTTCCATCTTGAGAAACAGATTTATCTTCATTTGCGATCCCAGAAATATTACTTCAACTAAGAAAGCAGATAAAAATATATTACTTTGTTTCTTAGGTTTTAATGAAGAATATTTTTTTATCAACAGTGTTCAGAAAAATAAAAACTATGCATGCTGTAAAAAAATGTAAATAAGTTGAGATTTATTTTTTTTTTATTAAATAGGAGAAATTGCTAAATTTATATAAAAATATCAGTCATGAATTGACCTCTGAGTTTCAGCATTTGGTCATGTAGTATCAACAACTGTTTTCCAATTCTGGATGTAAAAAGGCTTTATCCCATTACATCCTTCATAAATTGCATTGTCTCAGCAGAGAAATTTGTGTACAGAAGTGTCAGGTCCTGCACTTGGGCCACAACAACCCCATGCAATGCTACAGGCTTGGGGGAGAGCGGCTGGGAAAGCGGCGCCGAGAAAAAGCAGAAAAGGACCTAGGGGTGTTGGTTAACAGCTGCCTGAATATGAGCCAGCAGTGTGCCCAGGTGGCCAAGAAGGCCAATGGCATCCTGGTTTGTATCAGAAATAGCATGGCCAGCAGAACTAGGGCAGTGATTGTCCCCCTGTACTCAGCATTGTTGAGTAGCTCCTTGAATATTGTGTCCAGTTTTGCACCTTTTACTACAAGAAAGACATCGAGATACTGGACCATGTCCAGAGAAGAGTAACAAAGCTGGTGAAGGGTCCGGAGAACAAGTCCTACAAGAAGCAGCTGAAGGAACAGGGTTGTTTAATCTGGGGAAAAGGAACCTGAGGGGAGACCTTAGCGCTCTCTACAACTACCTGAAAGGAGTTTGTAACTAGGTGGGTGTCAGTCTCTTCTCCCAAGTAACAAGTGATAGGACCAGAGGAAATGGCCTGCAGTTGTGCCAGGGGAGGCTTAGCTTGGACATAGGAAATATTTCTTCACTGAAAAGGTTATCAAGCATTGCAACAGGTTGCCCAGGGAAGTGGCTGAGTTGCCATCCCCGGAGGTATTTAAAAGATGTGTAGACATGGTGCTTAGGGACACAGTCTAGCAATGGACTTGGTAGTGTTAGGTTTACAGTTGTACTCAATGACCTTAAGGGTCTTTTTCAACTTAAATGATTCCATGATTCTATCTGTTACCTTTTGGATCTCTCCCTTGTGGCTGATGACAGCGCAGCAAACCTGAATGTTATGGCCTGCGTGTTTATTTACACTGATAGTATGGGCAGCTCCTGATTTTTGTATTCATTTTTGGGTTACGGTGACATTGATAGATGTGAGTTACGAATTTGCTTTTATAGTTGGCTTTGTCCTATTTTGTCAGCCCATAAATACAACATTTTCATACTCGCTGTAACAGCAACAGTGGAACTGCTCTTTTGCCCCCCTGTTCCTATGGCTGACCCACCCCAGTCAAATCAAAGTGAAACAGTCCCTGGCTTTCATTGTTGCCTGGCCTGAAAATAGTGTTGGGGTGTCCTGCAAAAAATCCCAAACACATTGCAGTTACTTGTGAGGAACATAAGAAAACCCACTGTCTAGCTACGGAACATTTGTTTTTCTGAAAATTATCTATATTGGTTTAATCTAATAAGTAAGTAAAATAATGTATTAATTCAAAAGGAATCTCCAAACAGATATTAAGTCTATATCAGCAGTTAAAAGGAGAATTACCTGGGCAAGACGTAATGCACCTGTTCTATCTCCTATTTTTTGGTGGTTTGTTTTGGGTTTTTTTTGGCATTCCAGGTAGCATTATATCTGTTCACAGACTCAAGTTATGTTGGTTTACTGTACTCTATCTGCAGATATACATTTAAAAAAAACCAACCCAGACCTCTGTATCCTGTATTCATTTACATTGTATTGTTTTTCTCTGCGCATGTCTTAATTATTTTCTTATTTATTTTCTGCATCTGTAATTTATCTGCACAAAATATTTGAGAATAATTTTAAGCAGATGATAAAATTAAAGATTTATCATATCAGTAGAACTGTTTATCTTAATGATTTCCAATAACCTTATTTTTGTTACAGAAAATAATTTCTTATTTAATAGCAGGGCAGTCTGCATTTTATCAAGGTATTCCAACAGCTGAGTTACTGAGAATCTCTAAAAGACAATCTTTAACACAATGGATGAAAAAAAAAAATCAGTAGGTCATTTCTGTGTATAAAATCATGTAGGAAAAATTTAATTACTCAACATCCTTTGAAGTATACAAATTCTTTTCATAAAGAATTCAAAATAGTTCACATTTTTATATAGCTAGGGTTGGCACATGTTTTCCCCCTGTTTGTTGTAAAATATATTGGTTGTGTGAAAGTCCATCATAGTATCTTTCTTATTCTACCGCCTGTAGTTAGAGATATATTATAGAAAGCGGATAACAAAGTTGGTGGACTTTTATTAGATATCTTAATTTTCTTAGTTTCCAAAATGTAGGAATCCTAGATGTATTTGCAGACATCAGAGATGTGCAAAGCTATTTAGCCTCCCTGTCCATTGAAAGGAAACACTGACAATCCTGAAATCAAAATGCTTAGTTTCAGCTTGTACAAGTCAAGTGAAAAACCCTATATCCTAGAATGATCTGACTTTATTTAGTGTTCAGCAGAGTCGCAGTGTTAGGTGTGATCTCAGCTGTCATTAGGGTGCCACAAAACCACATTTTTCTTTATGACTGATGCTCCTCAACCAAGTCATAAATTCAGGGATACACTAATGGCCTGTAATAGTTCAGGGTGCTGAAGTCTGCATTATATCACAGTAGCTGTAATCCAGCCGCAGGATGACTGGACCTTAGGACAGAAGAAAGCTATGACACACATGAACCACTGATTCTGCTAAGCATTTTGTCAGCAGAGGCAGACATAGAACGGGTATGACAAACCCAAAAATCAAACAGCAGTTTCATTCAAATACACAGAATATTTTAATCTAAATCAACTTGAAGCAGATACTTTAGTTTTGTCTGTTTCTTCCTTTTTTCCAGTTAAAATTAAAGAGATGACATTTTGCCATGCAGAGATTTTAGTTTCTATTGAAAAACATATAATTAAAATTTTCCAATCAATTGTAATAAATCTTTAGATAAACCCTTTCAGGAGGATACCAATCAGCATTGCATATGATAGGACAAATTCCTTCCTATGCTCTAACTTCATTATGCTCTTCCATGCTGTTCAAGACAGAAGCAGAGAGAAAGAAGCTATTTTGCTAACAGAGAACTGAGATGGTATTGGAGGTGAAACATTTTCCAGATGCTTTTAGGTGTTTGGGGTTTTTTTTTCATATTAGCAAGACAGGAAAAAAGAGAAAGAAAAAATCCCAGAGAAATAGAAATTATTCCCCTCTGTTTTTGTTTTTTTTTTCTATTTTACCTTTTTTTTTTCTTTTTTTTTTTTTTTCCTGGGTGACTTTTTGTGTTACCCCAGCTAAAGCATTCTTCAGCATGTAGATATTTTTGAGTCATTGCTCTGAGAGTAGATGGGGACGACTACGTCCTTCGACCTGCTGGCCATGCTTCTCTTTATGGAGACCAGGATACAATTGGCTTTCTGGGCTGCAAGCACACATTGCTGGCTCATGTCCAATTTTTAATCCACCAGTATTCCAAGTCCTTCTCTGCAGGCTACTCTCAATCTATTCATCCCCTGGTCTGTACTGATACTGAGGATTGCCCTGACACAGCCACAGGACCTTGCACTTGGCCTTATTGAACTTCATGAGGTTCACATGGGCCCATACTTACTCCTGTCAAGGTCCCTCTGGATGGTATCCCTTCCAATCAATTGCACCACCTAGACTGGTGTCATCTGCAAACTTGCTGATGGTGCACTCAGTCCCACTGCTTATGACACCAATGAAGAGATTAAATAGTATTGGTCCCAGTATGGACCCTGGAGGAACATCACTTGTTACTGGTTTCTTCTTGGACATTGAGTGATTGGCTGTAACTCTTTGGATTCATCCATGCAGCCAATTCTTTATCCATCCTAAAGTCCATCCATCAAACTAATATTTCTTCAATTTAGAGGTAAGAATGTTGTGGGGGCCTGTATCAAAGGTCTTATAGATATCCAGGTAGCTCTTCCCCTGTCCACTGATGCAGTCATTCAGATGTACAAGGCCACTAGATTAGTCAGGCATATTTTGCCCTTGGTGAAGCCATGGTGGCTGTCTCAAATTACCTCCCTGTCTTCCATATGTTTTGACATATCTTCCAGAAGGATCTGTTCCATGATTTTACCAGCTGTGGAGGTCAGACTGACTGGTCGGTATTTCCCTGGGTCCTTCTTTTTACCCATTTAAAAAATGGTTGTGATATTCCCTTTTTCCAGTCCCCGGGGACTTCACTTGACTTCCATGATTTTTCAGATGTGTGGCTTGGTAACTACATCAGCCAACTCTGTCAGGATTCTGGGATGCATCTCATCAGGTCCCATGGACTTGTGTATGCTAAGGAGACTCAGTTGGTCTCAAACCTGATCTTTTCTTACTTCATTCAGGAACTGAACTGTCTTGATGTTCAGGAACTTGAGAGAAGTGTGAAGAGAAATCACCACCAAAAACTGAGGCAAAAAAATTGTTGAGTACCTCAGCCTTCTCCATGCTGGTTGTCATTAGTTCTCCTATCTTATTTATCAGGGTGGTACATTTTGTTTAATCTTCATTTTCTGACCAATATACCTGTAGAAGCCCTGATTATGATGCATTGTATCCCTTGCCAAACTCAACTCCATCCGTGCCCTAGTTTTCCTGATGCCCTCCCTACACATTTAGGCAGTGTCCCTACACCGTTTGTGGGATAAATGTCTCTGGTTCCTCTGCCTATGTATTTCCTTCTTACATTTCAGTTTAACCATGATGTCCTTATTGAGTCATGCTGGCCTCCTGCCTTCCTGGCCTGATTTCTTACATGAGGGAATCAAGAGCTCTTGTGGTCTAATAATAATGTTTTTAAAGACCTGCCAGCTCTTTTCATCTCCTTTATCCTTGAGACCGGTTTTCCAGGGGGTCGAATCCACCAATTCCTTAAACAACTGACAATTTGGTCTCCTAAAATTCAGTGTCCTGACTTTAGTCTTCACCTGGCCCATATCCCTCAAGAGTGTGAAATCCACCAGATCATGATAACTTAAGCCCAGGCTGCAACCAATCTTGACCTCTTTAATTAGTTCATCTGTGATGGTCAGCAACAAGTCTAGTAACTCTTCTCTGATCAAGTGTCTATCATCTGGATTAAGAAATTATCCTCAGCAGACTCCAAAAATCCCCCAGACTGCTTACAGCTTGCTGTGCCTCTTTTCCTGCACAGGTCAGGCTGATTGATGGCTTCCAGCAAGATCAGAGTCCGCAAGTATGATGCTTGGTCAGGTAGCCTGTAGTAAACCACAACCATGAAGTTTCCTTTGTTGGCTTGGCCCCTAATTTTTACCCATAAACTATCCACCCATTCATTACTGTTTTTCAAAGACAGCTCTGTGCAATCACTTTTTCTACACAGAGAGCAACCCTCTACACCTCCTTCCTTGCCTGTCCCTGAAGGCAAATATAATATTGAGACCAGTATTAACTTTTTTTATTTTATTAAGATGAAATAATTTTCCTTATCGACTTGGTAGTAAATCACCACCCTGACTTAAAGTTTTAGCCTACTCGAAAAAAATTGTGTAAAAACTGTCCTTGTTAGCCAACCACCTCCCATACCTTTTGCACTTGATAATATTTAATGGTCTTAGAAAGAGAAAGAAAGTAGTATTTGGTTGGCTTTCCTGAAAATCAAAAGGGAACAGTTTTATTGGATGCTAACTTAACTTCTGTTCGTTATTTTGCATTATCAGCAAGATAGTTATGGAGTGACATTTTTACTGGGTACACCAACTCAGAGAAGATCTTGAAGTTGAAAGGGACCCACATCTAATTTATAAATCTGAAAATCCCTGTTCAGCTGTGTTTATGCTAAAGGTGGGGACTGATCTTGAGCAATCCTATGCACAAATACACGCTAGGCAGAGAATGGATGAGATTAGCCCTGAGGAGAATGATTCGGGGTGTTGTTGGATTAGAAGCTCCACATGACACAGCAATGCGTGCTCGTGCCCAGAAGGCCGACGACATTCTGGGCTGCATCAAAAGAAGCATGGCCAGCAGGCCGAGGGAGGTGATTCTGCCCCTCTATTCTGCTCTGGTGAGACCCCACTTGGAGTACTGCATCCAGCTCTGGAGTCCTCAGCATAAGAAAGACATGGACCTGTTGGACTGGGTCCAGAGGAGGGCCACAAAGATGATCAGAGGGCTGGAGCACCACTCCTATGAAGACAGGCTGAGAGAGCTGGAGCTGTTCAGCCTGGAAAAGATAAGGTTCTGGGGAGACTTTATAGCAGTTTCCAGTACTTAAAAGGAGCCTATAGGAAAGATGGGAAGGGACTCTTTGTCAGGGAGTGTAGTGATGGGACAAGGGGTAATGGTTTTAAAATCAAAGAGGGTAGATTTATATCTCCTTTCTTTCTTTTTTCCTTCCTTCCTTCCTTTTTTCCTTCCTTCCTTTTTTCCTTCCTTTCTTCCTTCCTTCTTTCCTTCCTTTCTTCCTTCCTTCCTTCTTAGTTTCTTAGAGTTATATCTCTGCTTAGACTTGTGCTAGAGTAGATGTACTGTAGACTGAACAGCCCAGCATCTCTTTTACCAAGACGTGACCCAACCCAAAAGCCAGCATTGCTAAGTTTGCCATCTCTGTGGAGAAAGCTCTCATATGAAATTGCAAGCTATATTATTAAAAGCTCCAATAAGGAGTTTATATTCCATTATAGTGAGTTAAGGAATATTTTCTTGATCCTGACTGGATTTAGGTATAAACTATTCACCCTGTCCCCCCAAAATGAGTACGTGCCTCAGCTCTGCACAGTTGCTGACATAGACGTCTAGATCTATTTCTGAACCCAGTCCAGTAAAAACTAGTACATTACATCGCACTTCCTATATGTCAGAGTAGGAGGATGGTGATAAAACACTGAACATATTGTTCCAACTTAACCATCTTATGCTTACTTCTTACCAACTGCTTGTTTATATCTCTCCTATGAGGCTTGTGATCCTTGCTGACAGGGAAGTTTTTTAATATCCCCAGCCAAGTAGTCCTCTTCTGAAGCCCAGCTGATGAATTACTAGAAGCATCTGCAGAATTATAAATACTTGAAAAAGGGTAACCCTTCGCTTGCAAGTTAGTTGTAGGAGTTAATCGGTATTTATTACTACCTACAACATCAGCTGTAGTTTATTTACCTCTAAAGCTGCATGCATATGAAGAACAATGTCTTGCATAGATCTGAATTGTTTATGAATTTCTGAAAAGGAATGGGGAGAAATGATAATTTTTTTTAGGGCATTAATTTAGCTAATTGGCCCCTGTGCTTACACATAGCAGAAGATTGGTATTTTTGCCCATAAAGAATATTGGGTTAATCCTTGAAGCTGCTTTTAAACAGTATGATAATTTGACCTGTGGCTCATCATTTAAGAGAGAGGGAGTGAAAACAAAATTCATTCAATTATTTAGTTTCTTGATATGCTCTCTGGGACTGACATATAACAAAGGTTACATAAAGAGAAAGAGTAGCAGAATTTATTTCTTTGTTAAGCAAAATTAGTTTGATGTGATTATCATTTCAGGGTCTTCTTGTTTACAACTTGCCTAAATATAGATTGAGATTTAATTGGTAAGTAAAACAACTGCATAAATTAATTTCATTTAAATTTTAATCTAGAAAAAAGCTGTGTGAGTATATTCTATGCATAACAAGTAGTGTTACTTCCAAAAAACAGTAGGCCCAGCATTTTCCATTGTGGGACTGATTTCATTTGCTTCAAATGTTCTTAAGCAAAGGGAGGATGGAGATTTTCCAACAGAAATTTTAGCAATTGAAAGAAAAAGTCTTGATCAAAGTACAGTGTTTTATGTTATCAACAGTTGCTGTGGAAGTGTAAGACCAACAAAAGATGTTCTGAAAATCAGTTTTAATGGTGTCATGAAAACAGTAGAACAGTAAAAGTTTAACAGGGATCTTCTACCACAAACAGTTCAGCAGACATAACTTTTTACAGGTTCAGGATGTCAGCTGGGAACTAATATTAGATAAGCTTAGAATAATGATTCTTAATGTGCAAGCCACTCACCTAAAAGGTGAGGACACTCAGTCCCTCAGGAAGTTACTTTCACAGGTCTTCTAGTCACAGACCCACAGCTTTGAGGAGAACCACTCAAAGGGGGTCGCTGTGGCGTACCCATTTTATGGCCTGGTTGGATCTGAGCTGTGATCATCTATTGATCATGGTGACACATCTGCATTGGTCGAGGGGTCTCCTAGGCAGGCTCATTGGCTGAGGTGGTCTCTAGGGCTTGAGTATGTAGCTAGGGATTTTTTCCATACATGACCAGCAGCTCATAAGCTTCCTGCCAAACTACCCACCACACCCCTGTACTTTGCTGTTAGACTCACAGGGGTGGGGTAGGGGTGTGTGTGTGCTACTGCCACAACAGTTTTGCTGAACTTCCCTTTTAAAAGTGACTCTGTAAGAATCTGAAACTGACACAGAAGTGTAGAGGTGCAATTCTTTATTCTTATGAAGCGCTCACCCTTACCTAGTCAGTTCAGAAATCTCAGTTCAGAAACAAACAAACAAAAAACCCTAACCAAACCATCTTGTATATATCAAACTTAATCTTCTTTAGCAGCTCAAACCTCTTTAGATACCTTCTTTTTGTGGTACTATTTGACTGATCATGTTCCATCCCAGAACATTGTTAAACCAAGTAATGTGGAGCTGATGCCTCCTCATAGAAGTGCTCCTGGCACCTGGAACATGGCATCCTTTGTGTCACAAATGGAATCTTTCTTCTTTCCTATCCATTCCCTTTTCCTGTCCTGTTGTTAACCCAAGCATGAACAAAAAAATAGGTCTACTCATAGGCAGATCATAGGCGAGGAAAATAGTAAGTATTCGTCTAAATAAAAAGGGCCCAAGACACATTGCTTCTACTGGAGGTGTGCCATGTGTCAGCATACATTTGGATTCTGACATACTGAAGACACTTTGGAGCTACTGCACTTCCCCACAAATTTAACAGGAAAGGAGTGCAGGAGGAAAGAAAGAACAGAGAACAATTGTCTGCTGAAACAGCTTGGAGAGAATGAAGCAAAAAATATTAGTGAGACATTTCCTGGACAAAAGGACCTGATGAAGAGGCTTACAGCAGGCTATGCCATTGAGCTGAAAGCAGGAGATGGGAGTATGCTTAATTGGCAACTGACTGGCTCAAAAAACTTATGTAGAAAAGGAGAGAAGGTTCAGAGACTAGATTTGAGCCTCCATTAAAAAGAAACCTTAGGATTACTGTTGTTCTGATTTCACAAGTTGACAAGTAATGCAACAGTGTTTAAGTCCTATTGCAATTAGAGATAGTGAAAAATAGAAAACAATGAGAAAAAGAACAATAGGCTCATTTGATTGAACTTCCTTCCAAACAAACTATTTCTTTTCAAAAATCTGGAGATGGCTGCAGGGAAAAATTCTTTTAGTCACCTGTCCTCAGATCTTCAAAGCAGTGGAAACCACTGAAGATGCTAGCTAAGTATTAACTTGAGACTGAGTGCTTTGGTTTCCTAAAAGTTGTGTAACACTACAGTTTTTAACTTTATGTTTTGGGTGAAAGGAAATAGGTGAAAAGAATTGCATATTGAGCACAAGATGTTAAACATGGTCCAGATGATAAGAGGCTGAAGAAGCAAAGGAAAGACTATAGAGAAAGATCAAATAATAATAGGATAGAATTACCTGGAGAAGAGAAGACTGAGAGGGATCTCATCACCACTTAAAAGTATCTAAAGAGTGGATGTCAAGAGCACGGGCCAGACTCTTTTCAGTGGTGCCCAGCAACAGGACAAGGGGCAACGGGCACAAACTGGAACACAGGAAATTCTATCTGAACATGAGGAAAAAATTCTTTACTTTGAGGGTGGCAGAGCACTGGAACAGGTTGCCCAGAGAGGTTGTGGAGTCTTCTCTGGAGATATTGAATCTTTACATCCAGTGGGTGCCTGAATGTAAACCTTCTTTAGGTGCACCTGCTTTGGCAGGGGGTTGGACTAAATGATCTCTGAAGGTCCCTTCCAATCCATACCATACTGTGATGCTGTGAAAATAGGAGAATGACCTCTTAAAGAGACGATGTTTCTGAGTGCAAAATTTGTAGAAGACATAACCTCATGACTTTTCTTTATTTTATTTTATTTTATTTTATTTTATTTTATTTTAATATTACAGCAAGAAGTTCTGAACAAGGTAGTAGGAAAAATAACTTTTTACATTTTTTAAATGTTTAAATGTTCCTATAGCCATTTCAATGGGGTATTTCCCTTTTTCCCACCAGGAGTTGTGGATACAGAGAATTAAACAGGGAGCAGGCCATCTTTGGATTACAGTTATGGTGAATTACTTCACTAGAAATCTTTAAACCAACAAGGAACTAAGAAAAATGACCCAACTAAAAGCCTGCTAAAATTCAGTATTATCAATAATCTATTAAAGTCTTCTTACTTTGACAGCTAATTCACCTGAAGAATATTTTTTTATCAGATAATAATTTAACCTATTTTTTTGTTTTTAACTCAAAAGTAACTTAGGCATAAGAAGAATATTGGCCTTGCCTAATTTTATTGGGAATTGAGGTGAAGTATCATAAAACATTGGCAAATATTCTAAAAATATAATGTACGTGTGTCTGTGTTAAAGACCTAAAGATCTTCTTTTGCCCCAACAGGTTTCAAAATAAGACCATCTAATTAACAGAATTATTTGAATGAATGATTAATCCCAAACAGAGTAGATATTATGTGCTATAGATACGGAGCAGAAAAATTATATTGAGACAGAATCTGCAGAAAATCTTACCAACGCAAATTAAAAATCACAGCAATGACTGCATTTGAAGGCAAGAAAGCAGGTCTTAAATAAGCCTATCCATGCAGAGAGACTCCAATAACAGCAGAAACACAAAAAAATATTTCATATCAGCGGTACTTGAAGGTTAATATGCTTTTCCGGTCTCACATAAACTAGTGTTGATCACTAAAGTTTATATTTGTATTAAATATGGTGATATTTGCACTCATAATTTAAAATGAGTGTTGGGATCAAAACAAAAGTATGTATCGGGAGAGTTTGTTCTTTGCTGGATGCTGTCAATTTTGATTTTCATTCCACAGAGTTTGCCAAGTAATTCAGAAGGGTGCTATGGGAGCACAGAGAAAGAAAAGAAGAGCAAGCTGAGCTGAAGGAAAAAGTGATAAAGGCTTTCTTGGGCTTGTTAGAATAATTTCAGGCTGCTTCTTATGCTTATTGACCGTACTCTGAGCAGGGAATATGCAAATGAAGTCTTGGAACAAGAAAAGTAACTTCTTTAGGAAAAGTAATGAGTAAGCAAGTAACTTCAGGTGTTTAGGTGGCCAGTACTAGAGTTGTTGTCAATTCCTCTAGCAAGTCTTATGCACCTATATAGCATTTCTGTCCGAAATACAACATGTACTTATTCATTTTCCTTCAAGAAGGATTTTCAGAAGTTATAGGTGGCTTTACATGGAAATTAAAATAATAAAAAAAAAATCTGTCTGGCTGAGTATAGTTTGAAAATACATTCATGCTGAACAAAAGACAATTATTAGCTAGCTGAATAGAAATGGAAATTGAATATAAACTGAAACAGAAGTGTTACAGACTTTGAAAGGACTGTGAACTGATAAAGATGGTTTTATTCATTACGACATTAATTTTCTAAAACAACAACATAAGAAGGAGAAGACACTGGATAATATCTTTAATAAGGGCAAACTTACAATAGGTTATGAAACACAGAGTTTTCATTGGGTACTCAAGCCTATAAGTGAATAATTAAAGCCACAGAAGTGAAAATAAAACACTGTGTATTTCACATTTACATACATAATGTTCTTCATTATTTATCCAAAAAGCTTTAGGGAAATTTTTTTTTTGGTGAATCACAGTGTCATTATGTTGTTTGAGGGGCTGATTTGAGGGCATTATATGCATACTTGAGAACTCGTTTCCACAAGACATAAGAAAACTATGAGCACCGTCACTTTCAGAAACAACTGCCAAACTTGTTTCTGCAGCTCAACATTCTTTTGATGAACTAGCCTAAAACAATCATTTCTAATATGCTAGTGATACCCCTTCTTCACCAAGGAAACATAAATAAACTGTGATCTATTAACTCTATTTCTCAGGCCATTGGAAACACTGAAAAAGAGAAAAAAAAAAAAAAAAAAAGCAGATATATCCTAAGTAAAGGAACTTGGATGCTCATTTGAAAAGGGAGAAATAGATGCTGACATTAGAATACTCCTTTCAGCCACTTACAGGTATTTTTACTGTGTAGAACTAAAAAATAGAACTAAATTACTGTGAACATTCAGATTAATTACAGCCAGAGTGAATTTGTTTTGCCATTGTCAACCTTGATATTCCATTTACTACTTGCTCTTTAATCCATATAAATGTGAAAGTCTTAACTGCATTCATTTTGAACAATGGTTTTGTAAAAAAACCTCACTCTACTATGTTAACTTTGGTCTCTGGACTAAATGTACTCATATTGAAATTAAAAGGTGCAAAGGAGAATTCTATCGTTCGCGGTCTTAATAGGTTCACCCTGAGATTCTTCTCTTTTTAGTGCGTAGGGGATACCTCACCCACCAATAAAAAGTTGGTGTGTGCTGAGAGAATCTCGGTCCACAGTCTGGAAACTTTTCACAGCGCTGACTAGGTACTACCCTAGATACTGTCAGGGTAGGCCCAAAAAAATGGACAAAGGCGATATCAGGCAGTAACTGGAAGAAGCTGCTGTCTGCCTGCTAGCCAGTTTTATTAGGTCTCCTGATAACACAGCAAGGGCAGCCATAGAAATAAAATTTACAAAACATCATTTCCTTTGAACTGGTAGTCACATAACCCTGACAGATACAACAGCATCATACCTGTTTGAAAATAAAGTCCAATTCTCTAAACTTTGTTTAGACACAATTTCACTTACAAATATAACCCCTATGAAGGAAGTATAGTGACTTTTCAAGCTTAGTACCACAGTATAATTTTTGGATAAACATGCTGTCAGATCTACAAAGTTAAGAAAATTTGAATGATCTTCCTAGGTTTCTGATATGTCATGACTTCAGAGTTTTATCGCATAGTGATAAGAAGGTGTCATGATTTGCTCTGGAAAAATGCTACTCTTCTGAGTTGTCAGGGTTTGAATAGTTTTTGGCTTCATCTATAATAATAGAATGTGGATATTTTCTTTTTTACAAATAATTACATACTATGTGGACTTGAAGTGACGTGCAATGAACTTCTCTGCTAGAAAATTAGACTGAGCATCTTGAATTTGTCACTCTATATCTTCCATCCATTTTTATGTGAATTGATACGCAGTTCTTAGTTTCTAAACTACACTGCTACAGGTAGCATTCCATCCATCTCTGGACATATGTATACCTTTCCAAGGGACTACACTTGGTCATCAGTATATCTTTTCACACAGTTAGCATGTTATTCAGGATTAGACTTGAAAACCTTCAGTACAACCGTATATATTGAAAAGGAGTGAAAGGTTTTGAAGTTTTGCACTTCACTATCTAAAGCCTTGAAAGAGATGGCAACAAAACAAAAGCTCTGCTTCAGAAAGCTAATAATTTGCTTATCTTTAGGCAAGTGAGAAAGGCAGAACATCACATACAAGCTTCTCACTTGAACTGCTTAGTTTAAAACATCTTTTGTCACAACTCTTTTTAATTTATATATATACTTCACGTACATAAAAGGTTTCATTGTTGACAGCTACTAATAGAAGACAACCCAAAGGATGTAGAGTGGTTTCTGGAGCATTTGTTAAAAGAAAACATCATTAGCTTCAGTATATATTTAGTATACATTTGTGCATATACTCAGTGTTCATTCAGTACACATTAGGTTCAGTATAGAAACATTTAATATCTGCTTTGAAATTATCACTGTACTTTACAAGCTGTATAGCAAGTGTATTTGTGTGTGTGAAGAAAGTCGCACAAGTTTAAAAAAAAAGTTTTAAGAACTTTTATTGAATAGTATATGCTTATTGCAAGTGCTGCCCCTAGAAAGGTGTTTCCTCTGAAATGAGAATATTTCAGAGAAAACATTATCTACTTGTATCTTTGAGAAGCTCTCTCATTCACAGATATTTTTTTTTTTGATTCTGGAAGAAAGCATAAAAGTGCCAAAGTGCATGTCATTTTGGCATATTGGTTTTGCAGAAGCCAACAGCAGGGACAATAGATTTTAAAATATGATCCCAGCCCATCTGGTTACGTGAGATAATTTAAAAGTTTCATTAAATTTTTATTAGCATTATGACAACTGACACAATATCGCTAGCCTACCTGGCAAGCTTATGAATTTTATCAGAGCACTTAAAGTGTGCGCAATCTATTGTTTCTGTAACAAACCACAGCAACCACACTTTCATTCCACCTCAGATTAATTATTTCCTCCATAACATTTGTATTGTGTAACTACACCTCTACCTTATTGTGATATTTGATTTTGTATTGCTAAGTAACTTCTGCTTTCGCAGTGTCAGGTGGAGTTTTTTGTTGCTTTGGTTTTTGGGGGATTTTGGTTTTTTGATTTTTTTTTGGTGTTGGGGTTTTGTTGTTTTCTTTTTAAGAGAAGAGTTCAAGTAAGGTCAGCAGTTCAAAGATCTGATTCCAGATATGATGCTTAATAAAGCATTTGGATATCTCAGTGGAATTGAGAACATTTAATACTGAAGTAAAAATTGAGAATAGCTTTATACTTTAAGTCCTTTGATGTTTCTTAAATGCCGAGAAGTTTTCAAGTCTTGTGAGTTGAGTATTTTCCTGCCACTTCTGTTTCCCTACCAAACTGTATTCTTGTCATCCTTTTATTTAAATATATCCATGCTCATTTCATTTATTTTCTTGCTCCCTCATTCAGGTAGCAGGAAATTGATCACATTAGGCAGTTCAAGTGAAAAACAGATCAAAATTCTTTTGCTACTTATAACTCGAAGTGAAAACTT
This sequence comes from Charadrius vociferus, assembly GCF_000708025.1. Lineage (NCBI taxonomy): Eukaryota > Metazoa > Chordata > Aves > Charadriiformes > Charadriidae > Charadrius > Charadrius vociferus. The sequence goes on along the minus strand of NW_009647421.1, from coordinate 418,925 downwards.
GACTCTCTTCAAGGATACATGGCTGTTAGAAAAGACTACTGATCAAGGTCAACTAATAGTAGATGTATGTTTGAGGTTTAGGCAATGATCAAACATTTGGTTTAACTAACTTCTAAAGTTTGGAGTTGTTTGTGCACATAAAGATAAATTCCTACAAGTAAGCGCCAAGATTTTTTGTAGTCTTTAAAGAATGATAATCTCCTCAGAGCTCCACCAGAGAGGCAAAAAAAAAAAAAGGGATGACTGTTTAATGGTAGCTATTTCTGTTGTCACAGGCATTAATTCTCATTAGCTGCATTTTGTGCTGTCATTTGGGAAATATTAGTGAGCTTTGAAGACATGAGGTACCTGTCATTTAGCTAGGGGAGGAGAATGTTCCTTTCCCAGTTCTGCTGCCTGGTATTTCCTGGGTATATTGTGTATGCTCAATCCATTGATACCACTCTGAGATAAATATGCGGCATTTGAACTGAAGTGAAAGTGTGACTATGCTTAGGGAAGGAAGAAAAATTTAGGCATCTGCATAAGCTGAAGATAGGGGTTAGTTTCTCCCCCGAGGTTACAAGAAAGTTGCCCTTGTCTTAACTCCACAGATGCTCAAGGGCCTGGGATCGTTTCTAAATGAATTATTAGTCTGACTTACTATACCAGTGGGGCAAATCCTAAACACATTTGTTTTTTTCTGCTGACATCTGTGGCAATTTTGCACACAGAATGAATGTAGAAAATATCTCTTAGACTTTGACTCCACAACAGATATCAGGATCCAGCAGCTGAAATGCTGAATGTGGATGAATGAATGTGGAATGAACGGAAAGAATTGCTCCACAGTTTTACAGGTTAATTTCTGGCTAGTTTCTTTGTAGATATATAGGGGATTTTGGTTTTGTTTTTAATAGAAAAAAACATGAGTGTTTTGCCATTACAGCAATAAGTGAACCTTCTCAGTAATGAACAAAATCTCTGATTTTAATAGGCATATTGAGTAGTCATGGTTCACTTGCTATAAAAGCTTTTTATAATGTGACCTTATATAAAAGGATGTGTTATCTTTAAATTGCACATATTAAATGAAGGAAAAATGTAAAATGTTATGCAAATGTATAATCATAAAAGAACATACAAACCCCTTGCTTCCTAGTCAATTGAGTAGCACAGTATTAGCAATTACAAAACATTCTAGTGCATATCAATTCATATCATACGCATTGTTATTCACACAAAACAAGCAACAATGCAAAAGAAACTTTAAGAGTTTTAAAAGATTTGTGTCTGCATCATTTAATATATTTGGTCTCAATGGAAGCATTTAATGCAGTGCCTAAAATCCTGTTACAGAGTTGCCATCATAAGATTGTCCTCTGTGTCCTATTACTGACTTACTGTAGCATCATGACCCTGTTGGCTTTTGCAATACAGTTGTAGTTCTCAAGTGGTTCATCACAGAAATATTTGTCTGTCATAGCAGACAATTTTGATGAGATTTTTTTTTTTTTTCCTATAGTGTTTACTTGCATGGTGGAGAAGCAGAGAGAATGGGTTAGTCACTAAATTTTCTATCGTTCAATGCAAATTATTTACTGGAACAGAGTGCAGCACAGTCCATCATGTGGCAGTTTGATCTCCTTTGTTTTCATACAGGTATATTGCTTTTATTAGTCCAGTCATAATTATGATGATACCCTTTTCCCTCAGTTATTAATCATTAGTTTATGCTTTGAGTCTTCTGTTATCTATTACAGACTTAATTTAGCATGACAAGTTAATAAATATTGCAAAAGACCAAAATATATGAATGGTTACGTGCAACAGTTTTCTGTAAAATTTTAAGTAAAATAAAGAAAAAAAAACAACTAAACCTGCTGTAGATCTATTTAATAAGATTTGCCTCTTTATATAGTTGAAAAGACCTATTATAGCTGTCAACCCACAGATATTCAAGGTTCTTCAACAATATATATTGGAACATATTGTAGGTATTCAGATATCTTTTAAAGGACGATCTAATTCCCACAAATAAATTGCATTACTTTCATTCCAAACTTTTTGAAGTTACTGATTCAAATTTTGAAACTATTTAGCAGAGACTGCAAAAAAAAAAAAGAGGTGAGAGCAAAATGGTTATCTAGAAAAGCTAGATACAGTGTGTTGAATACTGGAAAATACTTTTTCTTACCCTAACTCTGCAAAGGTATGGTGTTCATAAAAAAAAAACAAACCATAAATTACCATTTAACTAGAATATGACTTTTAATTATATTGTTGTTATGGAAAAATAAAGCATCTTGACTTTATGGGCTTAAACTACAGCAAAGAAATATTCAGTGTTTCTGAACTTTGGGAAAACCCCAAAACAGTCACCTATTCCTCTTAGAAATGTATTTATATTTCAATTTTTTTTTTTTTTTTTTAAGAAAGGTATTAATTTCCTATTTTGCTTGTAGTTGGTATAATCAACATATGCCCTTTTCTTTCAGAGGCCCACGCTTCAACTTTTGGATAGGGTCACATCAAATTAGACTGCAGAAGAGCAAATGAAATAACAATTCACGTATGAAAAGTACACCTTTTACTATAATCAGACATAAAATGGCAGTGCTTTTCCTAAGAAGGCCTTGAACAAAGCAGTGTGAAAACTTAGTGAAGGGGGGCACGTTTACTCAGGTCACAGTAAAGCTCTTAAGGGAAACTTCACAGTATTTCAATCCCCCTAAATCAATGCTTTGCATAAGGTAATGTATGAGAAAGAAAACAAGCCTGAAGAAAGTTTTGATTGTTTCTTCAACTATAATACAGTAGTTAATATACCCTCTAAATCTCGTGACTTCCATTAAACAGTGTGTTTTACCTCTGAGCTTTCTCTTGTTCATTATACCTATGCTGAAATGTACCTTGTTAGTTGAAATTAATTTTGGTTTCTCTATGAAAAATAAATTACATTATAGATTATTCAGATAATTCACATGCATTTCTTTAAGACTGAAATATATATTGTGATTTATTTATTATTAGAGCTCTCTATATATTTTAAAAGAAAGAAGTAGCCAACAAATTAGGCCTAAATACAAATTTTTGCACAGTAGATTTCTTATTGATATTTCTATCTAAAAGGAATATATGGCTACATTTCTACCTAAAAGACACCATTATGGTCCACTTCTGATATGTTAAAGATCTGTGTTTTATTAAATATACAAATCATGGAATATAAAGTACAGAATATTAGGCAAGTAATGTATTTGAAAACATGCATGCCTATTAAGTTATATGTTTACCTGGACTGTGACAGGTCTTTTGGTATGCTCTCTTGGTTACAAATCATAATCACCAAAAGTCATATAATGAACATAAGAATATCTATCCATTTTAGATTATACCCAAGTTCTTTCAGGTCAGTCTTTTTAAACATACATGCAAAGTACTTCCAAACATTAATACTTCACAGCCAAAAGATCTATTAATGCAGCGTTTCACTAAGACACCACCTTCCTCTAAGTTAGTGTCAGAAACAAAATTGGAGTGATTTTTCTCCTGCTTTGAATGCAATATAAGACAGGAAAGAAGCTTAAGACAAATGATAATATGTGAGTCAGGAAGGGAGGCAATGATGGAGAAAAGAGTAGAAGAAATCTGCATATGGTTTTCCATGATATTTTCAATTGAAATATACGAGCCATTGTACTTCTAAGAGGAAACTGAGGGGAAAGTCAATGTTCTTGTTTCCCTTTCCTCTTGTAGCTGTCTAATTTCTGAGGACAGATTTCTTTGTCGTTTCTGTCAGCTTTGACCTGGGATTTTCAGACACTTAGGACTATTTGAAAATCCCTGTCCAGGTCTCCTCAGTGTACACATGTGATGAGACCCCTGACAGTGATCAAAATATTTTTAAGTACTTATACAAAAGAGGAAGTCATATTCAAGATTTTAGGAGCAGGATGAGCAGTGACACACATATGATTTTAGACGGCAAGAAATGTAAGTTAGTGTCCAGCACCTGGCCCCAAAACTGATTGATTTACAATATGTCAGCAATGTAAAGTATGTAGTAGTAACATGATAGAAAATAAAAGATGATAACTTCCCTTATCAGAAAAAAACATTTTGACATATAGCTAGGATATAAGAAGATATATGAAGACTACAGTAAAAGGACGTACACAGCTTGCATGATTCTTACCACCCTCATGTTCTTATAATTTATGTCAAGGAACTATCTAGGTCCTACCTACCAGAGTATCAAGTGAATAGAAAAGCGATCTGTTTTCCTTCGTTGTATTGAGTCTGAAGTTAGAAGATGGGATAATCTGGCCACATCAACTTTAGATAAAATTAAATGCATGAAACACTTATGAAACTAAAATCAAATTCGGATATTTATGTAAGCAACTCAGATGCAACAACTGGTAAGTATATAAAACAAGTTCACATCTAAGGTGTGCCTATATATCCTTATGATTACATGTACTAAAACTGACAATCAGCCTCTGCAGCGAAAACAAGCAAAGAAGTCCTAGACATTCTGCATCTATTCTATAGTATTTTAAATACCAACTACAATTCAGAAGCAGTTATATATGAAGGTAATTTTATTTTTCTTTTTATTGACAGTCTCCTTAAATGATATAATTTAAATTTAAGAATTTATTTAGGATATCTTCCATAGCATATCCAAAGTACTTACCAAAGTATTCTAGAGAAAAGGTAACTTTCCATACCTAAGGAAATAAGTGTTTGTATTACAAAACCATCTCCTCTACCCACCAAAAAGAAAAATCACAGAGAAAAGTCACATGTTTTCCAGGCCATTAATGTTCAAAATGCTACTATATTGATGCTAAGAAATTTTATTAAAAACACTTTTTAATTAATAGAGAAAATCATATAATGCAGAAAAATTTCTTTAAGATATCATAAAAATTATGATAGCTCACAAAAATTATGGTAGCTAGAAAATGGTTGTGATTTTCCATTCTTGTTTCTTCTTAAACAAGTTAGCTCTTTCCATTCTTTGCAACTTATATTTATTATCCCATTCGGTTTGCCTTAAAATTGCCTAGATTCTATGAGTTTCATTTTTTTGCCTTTTTATATATAGTTTACTAATATATTTCAAGTACAACTATATGCATTTTTTCAAAGTCCAAGAGTTCCTCTTGGAACTCACGAGGAAAAAAGGAACTGTATGAGCTCTGAAACACAGGTCAGGCTTTGCAGGAAGATTACAGAGCCATGGTTTGCATATTCAGGGAGAAGACATGAAAGGCCAAAGCTCATCAAAAGCTGAAACCGTCCAGTGTTGTGACAGACAAAAAGAATTCTTAAGTACATTAATAGCAAGAGAACGGCTATGATACTTGTTGAAGTTTGTCACCTGACAAATAGAGATAAAGAGGAAGCATTCAAAGCTTTTTTTGCCTCAGTCTTTAACAATGCTGATAGACCTTGGGCTGCCTGGTCTGCTGAGCTGGAGGACCACAACTACAGGAACAATTATTTTCCTTTTGTGGACACTGAAATTGTATTGTAAGGGACCAACTGAATGATCACAAGTCCATGAGGCCTGGTGGGATTCATCCCAGAGTACTGAAGGAGTTAACATGTTACAGCAGGATCCCTCTCAATCATCTACCAAAGGTCCTGGGAGTCTGGGGAGGTCCTTGCCGATTGGAAGCTAGCCATTGTTATTCCAGTTTACAAGAAGGACATGAGGGAAGACGCAAGAAACTGCAGACCTGTTAGTCTGACCTCAGTACCTGGAAAATTATGGAGACCATACTGGGTACTATTGAAAGGCATTTAAAGGACAATGCAATCATCAGGCACAGTCAGCATGGGTTCACAAAGGCAAAGTCCTGTTTCGCTATTCTAATATCCTTCTAGGATAAGGTCATCCATCTAAGCGGATAAAGGAAAGGTGGTGGATGTCATTTTTCTGGATTTTAGTATGGCTTTTGATTTGGTCCCTCACAGCATCCTTCAGGACGAGTTGTCCAACTGTGAGAAGAGCAGGTACACTGTATACTGGGTGACGAACTGGCTGAACAGCAGGGCTCAACTGCATGTAGTGAATGGGGCTACATCTGGCTGATGGCCAGTCACCAGCGCTGTTCTTTGATTCTATGACAGCTTGTCGCTGCTACTTATGGGTGGGGAATCTCTCTTGCTCTTTTGACCTGGGGAAAAAGGAATGCACTTTTAAATCTTCTTTCCTTTGCTACAATGACAGAAGCTATTTTTCCCTCATCCAGCCTTGGTCTAGAGAAAATGGGAGGAAGCAGACCAAAAATACATGCCAGACACAAGTATAACTTGTGAGAGGAGTGGTTGGAGAACAGCCCTGCAGAAAGGGACCTGGGGGTTCTGGTTGATGGTAGGCTTAATATGAGTCAGCAGTGTGCCCTGGCAGCCAAGAGGGCAAACTGCATTCAGGGGTGCATCAAACACAGTAAAATCAGCTGGTCAAAAGAGGTGATTATCCCATTGTATTTAAAATTGGTGTGGCCTCACCTTGAGTACTGTGTGCAGTTCTGGGCCCCACAATTTAAGAAAGTTCTTAAGGTCCTTGAATGTGTCCAGAGGAGACTAAAAAAGCTGGTGGAAGGGCTGTAAAGCATGTCCTGTGAGGAGCAGGTAAGGTCTCTGACTATGTTTAGTTTAGAGGAAAGGAGGCTGAAGGGTGGTCTCATTGCTCTCTACAGCTTCCTGTGGATGCGAAGTGTAGAGGGAGGTGCTGTTCTCTTCTCTCGGGGATCCAGTGACAGGATGCCTGGGAATGACTCCAAACTGCATCAGGGGAGGTTCAGACTTGACATTAGGAAACATTTCTTTATCCAGAGGTTGGTCAAACACTGGCACAGGCTTTCTAGAGAGGTGGTCGATGCCCCGTACCTGATGGTGTTTAAGAGGCATTTGGACAATGATCTTAATAGCATGCATTAACCTTTGGTCAGCCCTGAAGTGACCAGGCAGTTGGACTTGATGATTGTTGCAAGTCTCTTCCAACTGAACTATTTTATTCTGTTCTAGTGTAGTCTAGTGTAGTCTATTCTAGCAAGATCTCTGTTATCTTTTACAGGTGAATATCTGGGAAAATGCTAGAACATTTTGTGTTAAATTTTCTGAAGATAGGAATAATGCTGCAAATAATCTGTGAAAAAATGGGTGAAAATGGCAGAAAAGGTATTTTTCTGTGTGTTTTTTTTTTTTTTTTTTTACAAGAGAAAGAGAACTGTGTTATTATATGAAGGAATTTTTTTCCCCCAAATTTTCTAATTTGTTTATAATTTTTTATATACTTTGTAAGCATTTTGAAGTACAGCATTTTGATTCCACACTTCTATTCAGATATTTGGAATTAAGAATCTTAAACTTTTGTAAATATCTCACTCCCAACAGACTAAATTTTTACCACTGTTCCCAAACTTACCTGCAGACATGGGGTCAAATTAATGACAAAATAGTTTTATATGCACAAGAGATGCATGCTCTGGAAAGTCCTGATCTTCAGAATTTATTTACAAATCTTGAATGTAGGGATCTGACACTTAATATGTTTGCTGCTGTACCATTGTCTTCAACAGAGCAAGATGTTGATATGCGGTCACTTAAATCAGTGTACTGCTTTTGACTGACATAGAGTAAATTTTCTTCATGGTAGCTTGCGTGGTGCTATCTTTTAGATTTGTGATGAGAACAATGTGGATAACAAAGGGATGCTTTAGTTATTGCTGAGCAGCGTTTACACAGCATCAAGGCCTTTTCTGTTTCTCAGACTGCCCCACCAGTGAGTAAGCTGGAGATGTAAAAGGAGTTGGGAGGGGACACAGCCAGGACGACTCACCCAATTGACCAAAAGGATACCCCAGACCATATGATGTTGTGCTGAGCAATAAAAGCTGGGGAAAGAAGGAGGAAGAGGGAAATTAAGTGTTATGGCTTTTGTCTTCCCACATAACCATTAAGTATGATGAGAACCTGCTTTCCTGCCATTTCCATGGCTGAACACCTGCCTGATGATGGGAAGGAGTGAATGAATTCCTTATTTTGCTTTGCTTGTGCGTACAGCTTGTACTATTAAACTATTAACCTATTAAACTGTCTATATCCCAACCCATGAGTTTTCTCACTTTTACCCTTTTGATTCTCTTCCCCACCCCCTGAGGGGAGAGTGAGTGAGTAGCTGTGTGGGGCATAGCTCCCTACTGGGGTTAAACCACAACAATCGGAAGGAACACGCACTCACCCCCCCAAAAAAAACTAACATAAAAAGGTGTTAAGGTAATTTTCTTAGAAATACAAGTAAACAAATAAAGAAGCAATTCTGGTGGCAAGGACCAATTTGGGAAACCGCAATGTGTGTAATATGTGAAACGCTCCAAATTGTCATACAAAGTGTATTAGATTAAAGTATTGTCATTTTTCCCTCCCTAATGAGAAAACTCAGAAGAAGCAATTTACACAAGTTGTAAAGCAGATCACCATCAGGAGGTCTATGTGATTCACGGTGTCTCTTATTTCTTACTGTTGTGTCCAAGCAAATGAAACTCAGTCTCATTGTCTACCTGTAAAACAGTTGCCAGAAACTGTGCTAAAAAGGGGTTATCCATGTTGCAAACACTGGTAGGCGAATACAATTTGAACATGTAATTAATTTTTGATACATTAATAGTTTTTTTTATAGCAGAATTTTCAAAAGTATATAGTAGATTGTTAAGAAGATTTTGATGGGAGAAATGTAGAAAACACTTTATATAACCTAACACCTGTAGATGCGTATGTAGAGAATAAGCTTTCAGAAAAAATATATAAAATGTTATATACCATGCTGAACAACGTTCTGTAATAGAAAGAGTTGTTGGGTAATTGCAGTGATAAGCATTGATATCAGCTCTGTCTAAAATGACTTGTTATGTATGTATGTGGGAAGTGAGACAGCATTTAACACATGCAGTTTCACTCTTTTTCAAAGGAGTATTATATCAAAATTGCTCTAGCTGAAAGGTTTTTTTTTAAAAAAAAAAAACACCTTATAGATTGCAAAATGGACTGTGCTTTCACTTATCAGAAAATTAACTTCTGTTTGTAAGGCTTTGTGTGATCCACATATCTTCTAGTTCAGAAATTCAGCAATGTTTCCTGTGACTTAAATCAATGTTTTCCTTTCCTTTCTCCCTCTTTTTATTAAAGGCTTTTCATAATTAAGTTGAGCATCCCTATGCTTCTCAGGCAGAGTCCTTCACTGCATCTTCTCTCATACATTAGTACCATTAATTGGTTCCGTAATGTGAATTATGTGTCCAGAAAGAGAATAAAGAAAATTACTTCTGTGAGCTATTATCCAGCTACCATTATTGGGAATGTTGTTCACATTATAACTCGTATGATGTATTCCGCTTCATCACTTAGACCTTTCTCATGCTAGCTCACTAAATAGCTCACCTTGGGCCAAATTAATAGCTGGTGTAGTCAATGAAACTAGATTTGATTTCAAAAGACTCACACTGCCATGATCTCTCTCACTTTTTCTCCCTCTCCTTCTCTGCGTATAATATGTAAACACATACTGATTTTTGCATATATACACACACATTTATTTTAAAAAAGAATGTTGTATTTTAAGCTAGTGACAACAGAACATTACAATTCTTTTGGTAGCCTTTTTGACTGGTTTCATTTTTATTCAACGTAATATGTATTATACTTGCAAATTCATCCATCCCAGAGCCACAAATACTTTGTTACAGAATACACTAGCCTCCAGCAGAAGATATGGGGAAAGGTTAGAAAAATATTCCATCTGCTTTTGAACAAACGTGTATATTGGCTAGGAAGACAGAAAGAGCAATTCTCTATCTACTCTAAAGAAAAGTGTATTAGGGTAACAGAAATATCAAAATGTGACTAATTTCTGGGGGATTATTCATCATTCTCCTACTCAATGAGGCACTCAGAACATAAGATAGTTCAGCATGAGTAAAAGCTGAATTATTTTCCCAAAAAGGGCTTTATAAAAGTGATTATATCCATTTCTCTTAGAGTGCTTACACCTTGACACCTTTGCAAGGAGACTTAGACTCATAATGACGTAACAAAGAGCACAACTGTAAACGGCTAGACTGATGCAATTAGATGTTACAGGATTTTAATACCTTAACTTTTGATGTTCAATACTAAATTCAAAGTTGAATTAATTAACACCAGTTCAATGGCCACATTTCTCTCTCCAATGTTTTGGGTTGGTTTTTTTTCACAGCATAAAACCTCCAACCTGTTTGGAGCATTTTATGTTGTTTTTCCTTAAGACTTATTAGAAATACATTTTAGAAGACTAAAAATCCTTGATAGGCATGCAATCAGTAGACAATGAACTTACTAGAAACATCTAACACAATGATAAGAATTTTAAAAATTCCCTGAATATGTTGTTTAGGTATACTTAGGCAGTATTAATTTGTAGCAAAAATTCATTATAAAAAGCTTACTTGTGCTCTTTGTTAGGCACATATCACAATAATCAGCACTAATAAACCTTTCACTGAACCTAACACAGTGGAACTTCAGAGTCTGTTATAACACAGCTCTAGTTTTCAGAATGAACCTCTGCTCATAGAACATCAATAGTTAAAAGTAATGAAATAAGGTCAGTTTCAAGTATCACGGTGGCTGGTGATAAGAACTAGGGTAAACTGCCTATCAGTCCCCCCTGTCATTATATTTGACTAGCTAGATCTTTGAACTTTCTCCTAAGAAACAGCTGGCTATTTTATCAGCAAGTTCCTGGCTGATACAAGCTCTCAGCTTGTCAGTTCCTATCCACAAGTGGCCAAGTTTTTTTTTGTTGAAGAGTTTTCTGTGTGGCAGCAGGGAATAAGTACGCAGGACCCCTCACCCTGTTGAACCATGTTGGAAAGATGCCAGAAGATAGCCTGTATTTTTCACATAGTGTTCATAGTATTATAGTGACAAAGGTCCAAATTTTCTGCCAGCACAAAAAAGACAAGTCTGAAATAATGGAAGGAAAAGGCAGACAGACAAAATCATTCAGAGGCTCAGATGATAAGAGATGAGGAGGTATCACCTGGAATGTTACACAAATGTGATCTGCCTAGCTTCTCTGCCACCACAGTATTGCAAATGGCATGCTGCTTTTCTACTGACAGGACCGTTTTCTTGCACAAGGCCCCAAAGAATACATGCCACAGAAGTTCCTGACCCTCTCGTGTATAATTCTGTCACAATGAACGTACCTCATCTTCGCATTTTCTCCAGCATGTAGCCGTTCACAAAGTACTACCTATGCTAAGGGAGGCGTGTAAAAGCTGGCAAAACAACGTAAGAAAGGACACTGTTACGATGTTACAGACAAGTCAGATTCTGCCATACAAAAAAAAAAAACAAACAAAAAACCCCAACAAATCAGCATGGGGTGAGTGGCAAAATTGGCTGGTTAATTGTGCAGCATGCGTGTGGTTCACATAGCACCTCTTGTGGTACAGCGTGAACACAACTGGGTTGCTATAAAGGTACTTCAAGAGACTGCAGTGTGGTAACAGCAAGATGGAAATGTATGGATATAGCCATTGTGTGCTGGAGTCTGGTACTATGCACATACCACTCAAATTTCTTTTATTTAGTGATCAGTCTCTACTTTAGAACTGGTTATGTTGTTTTGCCTCTAACACGTCTATTGGAAAAATGTTTCAGAACAGTCTTGCTTAGAAAGTTTGAACTTTTCTTCCTAAGTCCCATTTGTTCTGTGGCTAGTCTACTCTCATATGTCCTTGTACTACCTTTGTCCTTTAACTTAAATGTGTTTGCATTTCATTTCAATGCTGAATATGACCTGGATAAAGGGATAGAGTGTACCATCAGCAAGTTTGCTGATGACACAAAACTGGGAGGGGTGGCTGACACGCCAGAAGGCTGTGCCACCTTACAGCGTGACCTGGACAGGCTGGAGAGTTGGGCAGAGAGAAACCTTGTGAAATTCAACAAGGGCAAGTGTAGGGTACTGCGTCTGGGAGGAATAACCCCATGCATCAGTACAGGTGAGGGGATGACCTTCTGGAGAGCAGCTCTGTGGAAAGGGACCTGGGAGTCCTGGTGGACAACAGGATGACCATGAGCCAGCAATGTGCCCTGGCAGCCAAGAAGGCGAATGGCATCCTGGGGTGCATCAAGAAGAGTGTGGCCAGCAGGTCGAGGGAGGTCATCCTCTCCCTCTACTCTTCCCTGGTGAGGCCACATCTGGAGTACTGTGTCCAGTTCTGGGCTGCCCAGTTCAAGAAGGACAAGCAACTGCTGTAGAGGGTCCAGCAAAGGGCTATGGAGATCATGAGGGGATTAGAACATCTCTCATATGAGGAAAGACTGAGGCAATTGGGTCTTTTTAGTCTAGAGAAAAGAATACTGAGGGGGGATTTTATTAATGCTTACAAATACTTAAAGGGAGCGTGCCAGGGGGATGGGAACAGTCTTTTTTCAACAGTGGCCACTGATAGGACAAGAGGTAATGGGCACAGACTTGAACATAGGAAGTTCCATCTTAACATGAGGAGGGACTTCTTTACTTTGAGGGTGGCAGAGCACTGGAACAGGCTGCCCAGAGAGGTTGTGGAGTCTCCCACTCTGGAGACATTCAAAACCCTCCTGGACACCGTCCTGTGCAATTTGCTGTAGGTGACCCTGCTCTGGCTGGCGGTTTGGACTGGATGATCTCCAGAGCTCCCTTCCAACCCTGACCATTCTGTGATTCTGTAATTACTGTAACCCCTCCTTACAGTATAGGGGTCACACAGAAATACCAAAATAACTGAAGCATAAAGAAAATTTTCTGCTGGTAAAGTCATTACCACAATGACAGACTATCTTTCACAAATCTTTTACTCTCCTTTCTGGTTTAAAAAATAAAAGTGTGGCAGATTAGGTTGTGCACTACTTGCAGTATAAACTTAGGAAGAAACATTTTAATGCTCTTGTGTTCAACTCTCATGTATATTTTACATCCCTGTTTCCTCACACTGAAGTGCTGTCTGAGAACATGCACTGTGAATTCACACACCAGTCCATACTTGTAAAGGGAGAGCAGCAAAATTGCTATGTGCTTCCTGAGAATGGAGTGCTGTCATTGTCAGTAATCAGGGTAAGTAATACATATCAACCAGAACCAGTCCTGACACCTCCTGACAGCTTAGCATATACGTGTGTTTCTTCACTGCATTTTAAGTCTTCTCACAGGAGCTGTTTCTTCTCTTTTTGGGTGTTCAGTTCAGGTTCTGTTTGGTCAGACCATTTGTGGTTTCTTCTCCTTTTTTTTCAGTTTTCCAAATAAAACAGGAAAATACAAAGGCTCTATCACATGAAATGTTGACTTTTTCTTTTTCAATATGCCTTTCCAACATGTCACATTGTAGTTACACCTGGTTATATTCATTCTAAGAGGATGTTAAAGTAGGTTAAAGAGAGAAAAGAGGTCTAAATTTGAAAAAGTGAGTGATGTTGATAGATCTGAATAGTGGCTGATGTCAGCCTCAAGGCTATCTTGCCTTGAGACGCTTCTTAGGGAAGAGCTGACTTCATCACATCTTTTTATTCACTTATCAGGAGTTGTCAGTTCATCCAAAGTGCAGTTCTCTTTCACTCTTTTATAGGATTTGTAGGTGCGACGGGAGGGAAATTAGTCCATGGTGTCACCCCAGTGATTTTGCTTGTCTTATACCAAAGAAGAGTGAAGTCCAGCGTGTACATTTCATTCCATTAAAGATGGACTAAAAATGAAAACAGAAGAGATCCAGCACTTTTTGGAATCGTGTAGATACATGAAATACAACACTGCATTTCAAATCCTAATTTTGTCCACCTCTGTAAGTCTTATTTTTCAATTAATTTGAAGCCTGTGGTCAGGAAAATATTTACAAGAAGAAGGCATGAGAGAGAAATTAAAAAGAAATATTTCTCTGCATATGAAGTTCAACACAGAGCTAGTTATTTTTACCTAGTTAAACACTGAAAAGTGTTTAAACTTAGTATTTTATTTGGCACATCTTTGATTACTTTTGAAAAGTTGTAACAGTCAGGTGAAGACCGAGTGACTGAAGAAAAGGGAATATCACAACCATTTTTAAAATGGGTAGAAATGAGGACCTGGGGAGCTAACAACCAGTCAGCCTCATCTCATTTCCTGGTAAGAACATGGAACAGAACCTCCTAGAAGTTAAGTTGAAGCATAAGGAAATGGGTAGGTGATTAGATACAGTCAATATGACTTCACCAAGGGCAAATCATGCCTGACTAATCTAGTGGCCTTCTACAATGGAAAGATTGCATCAAATAACAAGTGAAGAGCTACAAATGTCATCTACCTGGACTTCTGTAAGGCCTTTCATGTAGTACTCCACAATATTCTTACCTCTAAACTGACAAAATACAGGTTTGCTGCGTGGACTGTCGAATGGATGAAGAACTGACTGGGTGGCTGTGTCCACAGAGTCAATGGATCAATGTCTGAATGGAAACCAGTAAAGAGCGATGTCCCTCCAGGGTCCATACCAGGACCCGTAACAGTGGGATTGAGTGCACCCTCAGTAGGTTTCCAGTGCATACCAAGCTGAGTGGTACAAATGATTCAGTAGAAGGAAAGGAAGCCATCCAGAGGTACCTTGACAGGCTTGAGGAGTGGGCCCATATTAACCTGATGAAGTTTAACAAGGCCAAGTGCAAGGTGCTGGACCTGGGTTGGTGCAATGTCTAGTATGAGTACAAACTGGGGGATGAGTGGATTGAGAGCAGCCCTGCAGAGAAGAACTTGGGGGTACTGGTGGATGAAGAATTGGATGTAAGCCAGCAATGTGCGCTTGCTGCCCAGAAAACCAACCATATCCAGGTCTGCATAAAAAGCTGGCCAGCAGGGTGAGGGAAGTGATTTTCCTCCTCTCCTCCACTCTTGTGAGAACCTATCTGGAGTACTGTATCCAGTTCTGTGTTTCCCAGCACAAGTAGGACACGGACTTGTTCAAATGAGTCCAGAGGAGGGCCATGAAAATGATCAGAGGGCCGGAGTACCTTTCCTATGAGGACAGGCTGAGACAGTTGGGGTTGTTCAGCAGAAGAGAAGTCTCCAGGGAGACCCTATAGAAGCCTTTCAATGTATAAAGGACACCTATAAAAAAGACTGGGAGTGACTTTTAACAAGGGCCTGTAGTGACAGGGCAAGAGGCAATGGTTTTAAACTGAATTAGAGTAGGTTTAAATTGGATGTAAGGAAAACATGTTTTACCTTGAGGGTGGTGAGACACTGGAATGGGTTGCCTGGAAAAGCTGTGGGTGCCCCGTGGTTTGCAGTGCTCAAGGACAGGTTGTGCCGGGCTTTGAGCAACCTGACCTGGTGAAAGATGTCCCTGCCCATGGCAGGGGGCTTGGACTACATGATCTGCAAAGGTCCCTTCCAACCATTCTATGATTCTATGACAGCTTGTCGCTGCTACTTATGGGTGGGGAATCTCTCTTGCTCTTTTGACCTGGGGAAAAAGGAATGCACTTTTAAATCTTCTTTCCTTTGCTACAATGACAGAAGCTATTTTTCCCTCATCCAGCCTTGGTCTAGAGAAAATGGGAGGAAGCAGACCAAAAATACATGCCAGACACAAGTATAACTTGTGAGAGGAGTGGTTGGAGAACAGCCCTGCAGAAAGGGACCTGGGGGTTCTGGTTGATGGTAGGCTTAATATGAGTCAGCAGTGTGCCCTTGCAGCCAAGAGGGCAAACTGCATTCAGGGGTGCATCAAACACAGCATGACCAGCTGGACAAAAGAGGTGATTATCCCACTGTATTTAACATTGGTGCGGCCTCACCTTGAGTACTGTGTGCAATTCTGGGCCCCACAATTTAAAAAGAATGTTGAATGCATCCAGAGGAGACTAAAAAAGCTGGTGGAAGGGCTGTAAAGCATGTCCTGTGAGGAGCAGGTAAGGTCTCTGACTATGTTTAGTTTAGAGGAAAGGAGGCTGAAGGGTGGTCTCATTGCTCTCTACAGCTTCCTGTGGATGCGAAGTGTAGAGGGAGGTGCTGTTCTCTTCTCTCGGGGATCCAGTGACAGGATGCCTGGGAATGACTCCAAACTGCATCAGGGGAGGTTCAGACTTGACATTAGGAAACATTTCTTTATCCAGAGGTTGGTCAAACACTGGCACAGGCTTCCTAGAGAGGTGGTCGATGCCCCGTACCTGATGGTGTTTAAGAGGCATTTGGACAATGATCTTAATAGCATGCATTAACCTTTGGTCAGCTCTGAAGTGACCAGGCAGTTGGACTTGATGATTGTTGTAAGTCTCTTCCAATTAGCGCTCAATGTAGGAGACAGGATAGGACAGGAAGAAAATAATGCTTCTCTCTTCTCTCATAATCACTTTGTAAGTCTGAAATGCAGAAAGTGACTACTATACAGAAAATAGGTGTCAAGAAATGTGCCTTTCATAAGCAAATAAGTGTATTAAACATAATGTTTTTGCATATTGTAACAACAAAATCAGTTGGAGGGAAAGTGATAAAAAAACATAGGAAATTAAAAGTTCAGGTTTCATTTTGATACATTAATTTAGAAATTGCTAGTCAGATCAATTGTCTGAAATATTATCTGGTATTTGTTATTTTTAAACATGGAAAACTAGTAAGTTTGTGTTTTTCAGGCTGATGAACTTATTCCGGAGGGAAGAGAAAGATATTCTAGCTTCTGTTGGTCATACAGAGACACGACATGGTAATTTATTTCTATGAGCTCCTCAATCTTCATGCAGGGTATCAGAGCCTAAGTTGATAACAATTCCATTCTACCTGTAGCCTGATCAGCTCATTTGGTTACCCACCAGAATCCTTCACTGAGACCCCATTAAGACCATGTACACAGGATTCCCACAGCTGAGACAAACCACAGGACATTTGGGCTACATAGGCAGCAATCCTACCAGGTGAGACATACAGGAGTCACAAAGGACAGCATTAAATTGGCTTCAGTTGGAAGTTGATGTGTAAGAAACTTTGACTTATTATTGAAAAAGAAAAAAGAAAGGAGAAAAGGTAAATTTATTTCCATTCCCTGACAATGCAGTACATTAAAAAACATTCCTAGCAAGACAAACTCTGGTATTCCAAATGCATACTACATACACTATTGTATGCACACAATTCAACATCCAGAAGAAACAAACAGATAATTGTAGACTGCATCCCATACTTTCATTTTGGATAATTCCTGCCTTAAATAAGAATTTTACATTTCATATTGTAATGCATAACACAAAAAAACTATACACTGCTACTAAATGATAAGTAAGCAAGTTTTAAGATGAACATCTTTCCCACTTTTATCCATTATCTTTTAGTTTTTATCACTCAGTCATGGAACAGAAGACCTTCAAGAACAAATACATACACTGCCATTTACATGAAAAATTAATTAATTTCTTTAATCTCAGATACAGTAGTATATTGTGCTATATTTTATAAATGACCAAATCACTCATCTTGTGTTAAATCAGATTCTGAGAAGAAATAAGTGTTATTTTCATACTTACTTCATGGTTCTGTTAATAAACCAATACTATAGTCAGAGTTCTGGTTTTCATTAAGGACTGTTTTTTTATAGGGGATCATCTCACTATGTTTCATTGATTTTCTATCTTTTCCTTAATCTTACAGTTCAAGTTGTAACGAAAGAAAACTTTGTTTTGAATTCTTAATGTAGGAAGGAAAGAAAAGGCATCATTATATGTTATTTTTTCTACAACAATTCTCATCTCCCAGTAAAACATACACTGAAAAATAAGTTTATGGATAAAAATATAACTGGGCACTGTGTTCTATTTTAATCTACCTTTCCCTGCTATTGAAATTGTAAAATTCATTTACTATACTCTAATTTCGTAACTGTTAACATCTAAATTCATTTGAGTTAAGTGTTTCAGTATAATCTTAGCTTTCTGCAACTATTTGGAAAAATAATTACTGGGGCCTCCTATCTGGTTATGTCTAGTATGCAACATGAGAGATTTAAGAGGTTTTTTTTTAATAGGACATGTTCTAACTTTTTCTTGGTAATGTAAGCACATACAAATACTTTCAGAAATATGGGAATTAATCATTATGGTTAGGCAGAAAATCTAAATGTGGTTTCACTAATTTCACTAACCTTATTATCAGGTTCATAGAAAGCATAGAAAATTGGCACAAAGAATGAAAAGGTTTTTTCAGCTTGTAGCTGTGGATACAGTGAATTATTGCCACACAATTTGCTTATCTTACTAAAGGTGTTTGGAAACTGGAGTGTAAGACCCTGGAAATGGGGAGGACACAGCATCTGTCCCATTTACACATCAATGGCATTTTTACTAGCCAGTGGAAACACTAAGTGTATTTTTAAAGCTATTGTCATATAGGATTAAAAAAATTAGAAGTATTTTGGGACTTGGAGTCCAGTTTAAATCTTGATTCCAGAAGTAGTTAGAACATATGGATGAATGAAACACAGGCAGAGGACCTGCAGTTCTTATAATTGAGCAAATGGTAGAGATGTCATCCACCTCTCCAGGTTATTTTATTAGGGCAATTTTTGCCATGCACAGATAGACTTTACAACCTTAAAAGTACAAAACAATCAATATATTGTGCAGAAAAGATAGTAAGGAGAAGCAACTTACTGGAATAGGTGTTTGCATGCCCACCATCACTACTAAGCTTCTGCTGGTCAGGCAGCTTTCAGGTGGAAGGGGAAGGCACTGCCCCTGAATACACATTTGATGTTGCTGGTTGCCACCTGTTGACATCTTGGTGTTTTGACCTGGGATTTTCTAATTTACCATGTGAATGTTGTTCCTCTTGAATCCTTGAGTTTCAGCAATCTTGCCTCTGCTTGCAGTTCTGCTTTTCTTACCTTGCACAGATCTATGAGCTTTCTCACAGTTCTTCCTTACAACTTAGCAACATCTTTAGAGGTCTATGCCGCTGGACTGTACCAGAGATAGACCATGGATGAAACTCTATGAAGAGGGAAACTCTATGAAGGAGGGAAGTGACAGGTTGCAAACTCCCCATTTAGAGTTCATTAGGCAACACCACCAGTGAGCTGAGGCACCATTTCTTGTAGATGTACTCTGCAGCCTGCTTCCAGGACTGACATCATTTAAGCTTTTGGCTTTTCCTCCAAAGGACTGGCAAACTTACAAGGAAGGCTTTTAGGTTGAAAGACTTTAGTCCTGTCTGTCTTATTCCAAAAGTTCTACAGAAGTTCTGACTCCACAAGCTGAATCTTTTAGTCTTCACTAGATAACAGTCACAATTTCTTCATTACCTCCTAAATCTATTCTTATTCCTTTTAGCTCAGCTGTGCCTCCATAATGTTCTGTGGAATCAAAAATGACTTTTGTATGAGACTGATGAGTCTCATACAAAGAGAATAATCCTTTCAGATTTCCACCGTGGTCATTGGTTAGAACCATCCTCTCCCAGAGGCCAGCACAGCAAATATCACAAATGCAGGAAGGTAAAACAAGTCTTCTGTCATAGTAAGATTCTCCAGTGATGAAGAGCAAAGGTATGCAGAAGAATCCAGAATCCACAGGCCAGAGAGAAATATTTCTCCCCTTTTGCCACCCCCACACCACGCTGTACGCCTTGAGTGGCAGAGAGGGATAAATATGTATATATTTTTCTTCCATTTCCTTAGTAGGCCTCTAGGAATCAAACCTCACCTGTAGTCTGATCCAGCTTCCCATGCTGCAACCACTGAGCTACAGTGAGATGCCAATCACACTGTGAACAGCATGTCATCTCTCTCCAGATTTCTTTCTTAACAGTATCTCCTTCAGGAAAGTTGCTTAGCTTAAGATTACTTTTGCTTTTGTCAATTAAATGTTTTAAAATACAACACCGAACAACAAAAGCATTTATGATATTGCCAGCTTTGGATCAAAATATACTTCTTGAGAAAGACTGATTTTTATTTCCTGCTAGGATGCATTGTCATTACAAGCCTCTCAGTTCTAGGTTTTGACATTTACTAATCTTGAATGGATTTTGCTTCATGATTAGCCAAGAAAAATCATTTGAAACTGTGCTCAGGGAACTACTGAAGTGAATATTCCATCAGTGTGATTGTTTTTAGTTGAAAAGTGGAAAGCAGCTAAATGCATGCCATTTCATGAAACTGGATTCAGCAACAATTTTCATCAGCAATTGAGAAAATAATATTATAGAACAATGTACAAAACTGTCACCTTTTTAAATAATGCAAAATATTAATAAAATTTTGTTGACTGAAAGCCATGTGCAAGAATCCTGTTTTGGGTTGGTTTTGTTCTTGTTTTTGGTGGGTTGTTTTTTTTTTTTTAATTCTCTTTCATGTAGGCTTTAATGAATTGGACTTTATGGTATTACAATGAAAAAATTTAGTCTTCTCTTTTTTTATTTATTTCAAAGTCCAGTGAGACTAGATCTACTTTAGCAAGTTGGAATCTACTTAAGCAGAACAAGAATAATTCCTCCTGGAAGATGTATTTGAATTTACCTTTGTGAACCCTGATTGAAAACCATATAGACATTAAAAAAAAAAAAAAGATAAACTGTTGATGAACAGTTTTGATGAACCCCTCCCTAAACATGCTACTAATTCTAGCAAGCATATAATTGTGCAACCAAATTTTCCCTGCACAGGGAGATTTTAATTTACACCACAGAGATTTAATTTATGCCATGGTTTATAACAATCCTTACTTAGCCTGTCAGTTAAATCAAGTCCCTTAGGAAAGTCAAAACAGCATTTTGCAATGCAAAATCCCATTATTAGTACGGGTGTAGTCCTTACATAAAAAGGACAAAGTTTCTGGGAATCAAAAGTGAATTCTGGTGCTCTGTGAAGAAACAAATTTCTTGACAGACAATAGCTCTTATGCAACCTTCTGGATTCTCTTCTAGAAGAGACAACTTGACTATGGGGCCTGACTAATGTCAACATTTTAAAACCCCTCTTTGTTTTAGATATAATGGTATGAATCTGGCCACTTCACTGGACAAAAAGGTCAAGTTTGTTTTTCTCCATCAGTATGAAGCACTATTCGTACAAGCTGCCAGACCTTGTGGAGGTCGCTAAATATGCTGTTAGTCATGCTCATTTCAGCTGGAAGGCTGTCTGTCTGGAGTGTTTTTTTCACCATCCCATAATCCACCTGTACCATTTCACAGGACATATTCCTATTATTCTCCTGGTTGTACATCTGTATGCATGTGTATAAGCTGTTCTATCGCCTGTGTGCTGGTAACAATGAGCTTTATGTTTGTTTTTCACTGCTTCTACATACACGTTTGTGCTTGATTTCTGATTACCCAGGAAAGATAGGGATCTGCTTGAAAGCTAATCTTTCAGGCCAATTCTAGGTAAAACAGAGAGGTTGCTGAAGGGTAAATTTCAGGAAGATTCAGGAATTAGTGATGATTCCATTAGCTGCTTCCATTTCTGACAGTGATTGCTCAGTCACTCGCATAATGAGATACAATTCTAGAGCGTGAGAGTTTTCTCTAACTGTTTGTTCCAGTGTCAATTTTCCTAAAGATTTTTTTCTTTTTCTGGATGTATCACATGCAATCTGTTTTTGCATTCAGGTGGGACTTTCTAGGAATCAAAGTAAATATACAGCTACTTCAGTATTAGAGACTTTAACGACTCAGAGCAGATAGTTCTTTAAGTGTACTTTTTCTTTTTTTTAAATTCAGTTTTACACTATCAGAAGAAAATTGAATTTTTATAAAAGTATTTATGAAGACTTTTTCCTTATTCTTTTGTGTTTCCTTTCACAGCATACCTTTCAGTTTTGCAAGTAGACTTCATCAAGGAAGTCACAGTAATCCTGATCCACATGCTATAGTAGTACAATACAGAAAAAAATCTTGTAACTACCTACAAGATAAATCATATCTCCCTTTCTGAGTCCTCTTCTTTTTAATGTCTAAAGTTAGCTGTCTAAAAATAAGCTGAGGTAAACCACTATTTTCCAATTAGAAATATTTCAAAATCCAAGTCTAAACACTGTGATAACTTTATAACATCTTTGTACTCCATTTTTCTTAGTAATTTCCAGCTTCAGTATCCTAGCACTAAGACTTTTCTTCTCATCTTTGTTCTTTTGAAGTTAAGACGCTTTGTGGTATTTAAATTTCATTCTTCATAAATAATGTTGCCTAAATGTAAGCTGTGGAAAATATGACCATATACTTTACTTATGGAAATGTTATAGATACATATAATAAGGTTTCTTCTAAATTCTTTTACTAGTGCTGAAAAAAGATGATTTGTAAATTTTCTGCAATGGACTCTCTTCCCAGGTTTGGTCATGTAAACCAAAGTTTTACTTTGATCCATATAAGCTTAATAACATGGTTATCTGTAGGTTTGTTGTTGTTTTTTTTTTCCAGGAAATAAAAATTTTGGATTTTTCTTCATTCCAATAATTAGTGCTGTCCTAATGCTTGTTATGAAATATGTCAGCCTATGATAGTCCTTAGAATAGTCCCCAAAAATGTAGTGTTATTCTGCAGGCTGAGAGCCCATAACCTTTTTATATAGTTGTGCTTTCTATAAAGGTTGCCTAAAAATTCTGTAACCAAGTAGTGCTGGCAGTGTTACTCCTGTGATAGAAAAACAATGGACTGTATAGTTAGTAGGGATTTTTAGGGAAAGTTCTGGTCTTTGTGCTCTGAAACACAAGTTTGAACTCAATTTTATCTTCATTTTTAGTGGGCATTAGGTCAAAAGCAAAACTAATCAAGCATCTGGGCACAACATAGCACATGAGAAAGCAATGGAGTTATCATTGTCATCTATCTTCCCAGTGATGGAAGAAGAGATACACAGGAAGGGAGCTAAAGGTTAAGGGTTATTAGCTCCTTTCTGTGGAGAAGCCATCACTCCTCTGAATTAAAAAAATAACTTCTAGTCCCACCATAGCAGTATATTTCACCAACCATTGTATCAGGTTTGACTTCCAATGATAAAACTCAGATGTGAAACATATTTAATATTTTCAATTCCACCATTTCCTTAGCCACTAAGGGTTTTTTTTCCCCCCAAAGATATGTACTATATATGTTAAACAAGTCCTACTTCTAGAGTAGAATTCAGGTTGAAATTTAGGAGAATATATCTTAGAAATTAAAACCCTAAAAAAAACCCCTCACAATGTTATTTTTTTGTTGGTTGGGGGGGGGGGATTTTTTTTTTCTTTTTTTAGGTGAGGAAATTTTCAGTAGGAAAGTGAATTCCACATTTTGTTTTGATGATCTTCAGAACTTTTGTTTCAGCTTTTCCTACACGGCTCATCCTTGTCTTGTCATATTGCCTGGTCCACTTATCTGCCTTTTATTTTCCACTCCACCGTCCTTGACCGCCTCTTCCTGTTCCACTGTGGTGAACATGTCTTAAACGCATTTTCCTATTGCATAATGTTGTATTTTTTTTTCAAGTTGGGATGGAGAAATTCTTGCTTAATTAAGAGCATCATTAATTCAAAGCTTGATTTATAGTTAAACACAGACCTTTGGATGGCTTATGTGGGGTAGGGTTTTCTTTATTCTGAAGTATATTATGTTTGTTAATATTTTCGTGACTCTGCTGGCATCTCTCCACTCTTCCTCATTTCTTCTTTCTCATGTACATTGAAAGAATTGGAAGAATAATGTCAGAAACTAAAAGATGAAGAAACCATGAACTGGTCTACTCATAAAAGTATTTATAGGCAGTGATGCCTAGAATGAAAGCTGAAGATAAGAACATATTTTTTGTAAAGATCAATTGGTCTTTGTAAGCCAGAATACGTCTTTAACACAAGCACTATAGCAACTGTTAAAAATGCTAATGTTCTTCTACGTATCATGTTCAGTGCAAGGCCAGATCAAATATAAAGTGTTTTTATTATCACTGAAGTCCTATGCATTAAGAAATATTTTTTTTAAAAAATTGGTGGAATTCTCTTTTAAATATAACTTTGCGGACAGAAATATTCTTCAGGCATTTACTCAGGCTTTAAGGAACGTCCAGCTTATACCCACTTGGCCAACTTGCAGTTTACAATCTCCCACCCATGCCCAAACTCTCAGTTTCCCAGTTTAACCCAATCCTGACAGATTAGGATTAAGAAAGTGAAATATGTACTTTTTTAACTAAAAAAAATATTAAATGATAGAGATTTCATTGTGAAAATAATGAAAACCAGGAAAATAATCCATTTAACATCATTGTGAGGAAAACGTGGCAACTGTTACTATGGTTTAAAATGTGTGTGTGAAAGCTGCATATCAAAAACCTATACCATTTGGATCTCTCAGTTTATATGACTTTTTTTTCAATTATTTTTTATAGAGTAATAGTCCCCTGTCCTACAAAAATGGTTAGGGTTGTAGTTTCTACTCTTCAAGATGGTCAACAAATCTGCAGAGATTCGTTTTAATTATGTGTTAATTAAATAAATAAATAAGAATTTCTGTTCTGCACTGCTAAATGAATGATACCTTAAGCTTATTTTCTGTAGTACTGACCTTCATGCTACTGGCATAAAGCAGCTACACATCAAGATTCCCGACATGGAATGTTGTTTGGTCTTCATTTTCTCTAGCTATTGCTCTATATTGAACTGGCAATTAAACTAAACGTATAAGCCAGGACACAACCAAATCAGTTTTTTTAGCCTAAAAGTATCTTTTTATAGCTCATAACTCATACCTCACTGAGGTATGTATGTATAGCACATGTCAACGTAATCATCAGCACCCAACCGTCCTTGCATGTGAAGGAGCAAAATGATATTCTTGAACTCTCATTCCCTCATCCTCTGTGTTCTGATCTTTTGCCCTTCATTAAAATGCTGGGTGAGGTGGTTTGTGTTTGTGCGTATGCACATACATAAGTACTAGTAGTAGATATTTTCTTAACTCTGCTAGACCAAA
Source organism: Charadrius vociferus (assembly GCF_000708025.1). NCBI lineage: Eukaryota > Metazoa > Chordata > Aves > Charadriiformes > Charadriidae > Charadrius > Charadrius vociferus. The sequence goes on along the minus strand of NW_009647421.1, from coordinate 393,943 downwards.
AGGCCTTCATGAGTCTGGCTGGAGTCACAGAGCAGTGGGCACAAGGGCCCAGCCAGTTCTTCCCAATTCTACTTTTGCGTGCAGTATGCATTCAGTTGATTTGAGGTCTTAAATCAAGGTAGTTCACAAATGGATTTCCCCTCTGACACTCTGGGAAAATAAAGCTGTTTTGTAGAAGCATGTGGTTTGGGGTCATGTTTGGAAAAACATGGAACATGACATTCTGATAAAGCTACCTTGAATTTCTCATGCCCTTTTGGAACAAGAATACTTTCAATTTGCCTTTTAAAAGAATTATTTGTTTCCAATATTAAATTAAAAAGATATGTAAGTTTGTAAATACAGAACTTAGAATGTCCACTGAATTCTCATCAAAATATGGGAAAAAAGAAATACCTATCTTTTCCAATTGCATTTTAAAACACAGATTACTGTGATACCTCAGAAATTCCCACAGAACAAGAAACTTGGACAATGCTGGCACTGTAGTCATTCCGTTCATTTGTTTCAGCTTGCAATGTCTCTACTTCCACGTGTTCAAAGACATCTTAAAAAAAATTAAATTAATTATAAACTGGTCAGGCTACCAGTGGACTGAGGACTTTTAGCTTCAGATTTGGAAAAGGATTGTCTATTCTCCCCAAAAGAATACTATACATAGAGCTGAAGACACATGAAATCTGGGGCTCTGTCACTGAAATGAAAAATAGAATGGTTGTGGGTACCACATGTTGACATGCAGCATGGGGTAGCTTTTAGAATAAGCTAAACTGTCTCTCAGCTATGAGATCTTATGAAGTCATAATGCAAAGGTTTCCAAAATGAAAGCAGAATTGATACACTTAATCAAACACTTTTGTTTCCCAAAATGATCTGTCTGAAATGTGGGCAAAATGGACTTTGGGAGGGTGGTTATGCCTGTAGCACTGCAAAACATAAGCCTTAGAAGAATTTGTAGATCCTTGCAATCACATGATGAAAAACTGATTAGTGATTAAGACTTTTGATTGAACGACAGGTTAGCATTATACTACAGAAAAGATCCCAGATGAAAGAAGCAGTTGAATTTATAACTGCACTCAAGTTAAGCAGAAAAAAAGTGAGTAACACCCTTCTGAGCTCTTAAGGAGTCAGCAGGTTGATCACAGACAAATGGGAAGATAAGTTCAGGGGGAAATGTACCTGACAATGCTGACAAATCAAAATCTTTAATTTGTTAACGAAAAAAAATGGAAAAAAGAAAATTACTCCCCATCTTGCTAATTGCTGCAGCAATTGAAAAGTGTTATGAAACTTCACTTTAGATGCTGGAAAATTAAAATCATACTGAATTGCATTTTGCAAAGGACTACTCATAATGAAACCATAAAATAAGGATCCTGCTTATTTTGTCAGCTGTTTTGAAAACTGTGACACAAACAGCAGGTGTTTGAAAGCCTTAACATGTTATCTCTATGATCAGCAGCAGGAAAACAACCCTCCACCAGCATCCTCACTTGTTTTAGAGATGCCCCAAACTTTTAAGGTACCATCTGGTTGCAATCAAGTCTTTCAGTAAGTGTGAATATATAGGCTATAGCTCATGATGTTTGTGTGGGCAGATGTCTAACATGCAGAATTATTAATAGAGTGTTGGACCTCAAATGATTCAGTTATGTCTGGGTGCTATAAAAGGTAAGATAGCACTCGGAAGTCAGCAAAACCTGAGAGCTCTGTGGTTTTGGCTCTTAAAGCTCCAGAGGAATCCATGATAGCTCGGATCTTGATTCTACGTCATCTACACAAATTTCATCTATCCTTAGCTGCAGGCATTCCACCTTTTAGCATATATTCAGTCTGTGACAGTACAGCGAATATACAACCGTGGTATTCCCAATGACACAATGAGTTAATGCGTTCATGAAAGGACAGAAGTAGTTGATTGTGTATTTTCAAGCTTATACAGGAACTGTAAGAAATTTAGAATGTTCTTTAAAAAGAAATATTTGGAAAACAAATACAGTTTTCATTTTAGAACAGCAAAAACAATGAAGGTTGGATATCTGTTCATTTAGAAGAAAGCTACCAACCCGACACATCCTGTTGACTTGCAGGAGTGACTGCTAGGTAGAAACGAATACCTTGGATGTGCTGAATGTTATTTTTTTATCCAATGTGATAGAAAGATTTCTTTATGTTAACAGTTCTTGCTGCAAGGGTGTGAGCACCACCTGTTACTCAAGACTTGCAGAAATACTTGCAGAATTACTTTGGCTCTGACACCCACCAGCTTTCCAAACTCATAAAAAAAGTTTCCTATAGGGTCAAAGGAACATCAGCAGCAACTGAGGCAAAGGATGGGAAGAGGTCAGTAACATTAAGCTAAGCCTTTCATCTGAAGGTCACTAGTTCAAATTCAGCTGAGGTTTGTACCAGCTAAAAGTAATTAGGATGACTGCTGTTCTATATGAAATGCTATTGACTTCTACATCACAAAAGTGATCCACACAACCAATTTTTTTGCTAAGGTTCTTTTCTTAGGGGTTAAATTAGCCACACCTGCAGATACGGCATGTCAGAGTTGAGACCTATGGGCAGACAACATGGGGAAACATGCTTTACTTTCGCTGAGCTGCTTATGTGTATAAAAGGAAATGCTCATCTCCAGAGGTCTTAAGGGCATCTTTCATAAGCACCATATTGATCAAAATGATATCATGTTGTTTGTCTTCCATACAGACATACACAACACTTAATTTAATGGTGTTTTTTTGTTTGGTTGGTTTTTTCACCTCAAAGAGATAATTTTCATGTTCCAAAGATAAAAACTGATACAGGTTTTGGGTTTTGTCTGTTTATTTCTTTGTTTACTTATAGGAACTTTCTCATAGGTAGAATAGATGGAAGGTTTAACTGCCCTGGATCCAAGCAAAAATTTTGCCTGTTGAAAATATGTTTAAAAAGTTACTTTGTGGTGGGGTTTTTTTTGTTTGTTTGGTTTGGGATTTTTTTGGGGGGGGGAGCTTGATGTATTTTCTTTAATAATATTTGCTTCCATGTTACAGCATCTGAAGCCATATTTTATCATCAAAAATTGTATTAAACAATAATGAGATTGTATGGCAGAAGATATTTTCTCTAGCATAAAACCAATAAATCTTAAGTAAGAATCTTATTTCTATGATTCCCCTGAAAATATCTAACTTCTTATTTATCAAATTTACTTCCTTCTTTGTGTATCATGAACATGGAAAAATTGCAGCCTCATCTATACAGCCTTGAAAACATGGTGGAGTTAGGAAGATAAAGGTATAAAAGCAACTAGCAGAATTCAACATAACCTATACTACACTTTTGGTACTATCTCCCATAATACGTATCTTCCCTGCTGCTCAATGAGGTGGGTGCCCTGGTGATGGAGGATGCAGAGAAGGAGTTACTGAATGCCTTCTTTTCTTCAGTCTTTACTGCTAAGGCCAGCCTTCAGGAATCCCACACTCTGGAAGTAACAGAGAGAGCCTGGAGAAAGGAAGAGTCTTCCTAGATCAAGGAGGATCAGATTAGAGATCATTTGGGCAATCTCGTCACCCACAAATCCATGGGCCCCGATGCGATGCACCCACAAGTGCTGACCGAGCTGGCAGATGTTATTGCGAAGACCCATCTTTGAAAGTTCATGAAGACCAGGAGAGGTGCCTGACGACTGGACGAAAGCTAATGTCATGCCAGTCTTCAAAAAGTGCAAGAAGGAGGACCCGGGAAACTACAGGCCAGTCAGCCTCACCTCCATCTCTAAGTATGTACAGGAAGAGAAGGTTATCAGGAGTGCTCAACATGGATTCACCAAGGGAAATCATATAGCCTTCTATGATGGCATTACTTGCTGGGTCGATGAGCAGAGAGCGATGGAAATTGTCTACCTACACTTCAACAAGACTTTTGACATTGTTTCCCTTAACATCCTCATAGGCAAGCTTATGAAGTGTGGGTTAGATGAGCGGACAATGATGTGGATTGAGAACTGGCTCAATGGCAGAGCTCAGAGTAGGTTGTGATCAGCCATGGAGAGTCCAGTTGGAGGCCTGTAGCTAGTGGTGTTCCCCAGGGGTCAGTACTGGGTCCAGTTTTGTTCAACATATTCATCAACGACCTGGATGAGGGGACAGAGTGTACCCTCAGCAAGTTTTCTGATGACTCAAAACTGGGAAGAGTGGCTGACACACCAGAAGACTATGCTGCCATTCAGTGAGACCTGGACAGGATAGAGAGTTGTGCAGAGAGGAACGTAATGAAGTTCAACAAAGGCAAGCATAGGGTCCTGCACCTAGGAGGGAATAACCCCATGCACCAGTACAGGTTAGGAGGTGACCTGGTGGAAAGCAGCTCTGCAGAGAGGGACCTAGGAGTCCTAGAGGACAACAAGTTGACCATGAGCCAGCAGTTTGCCCTTGTGGCCAAGAAGGCCAGTGGTCTCCTGGGGTGCATTAAAAGGACCATGACCAACAGGTGGGGGTAGGTCATCCTCCCCCTGGTGGTGCCATATCTGGAGTCCTGTGTCCAGTTCTGGGCTCCCCAGTTCAAGAAAGACAGGGAACTACTGGAAAGAGTCCAGCAGAGGGCTACAAAGATGATCAAGGGACTGATACATCTCTGTTATGGGGAAAAGCTGAGACACCTGGGTCTGTTTAGCCTGGAGAAGAGAAGACTGAGGGGGGATTTCATCAATGTTTATAAATATCTGAAGGGCAGATGTCAAAACCATAACACAGCAAATTCTGTCTGCCCATAAGGTAAAGCTTCTTTACTTTCAGGGAGACGGAGCACTGGAACAGGCTGCCCAGAGAGTTTGTGGAGTTTCCTTCTCTGGAGATATTGGAAACCCGGCTGAATTCATTCCTATTCAACCTGCTCTAGGTGCACCTGCTTTGGCAGGAGGTTGGACTAGATGATCTCTGAAGGTCCCTTCCAACCCTTACCATTCTGTGATTCTGTGATTCTCTAATAATATTTTCAATAACAAAGTGCTAAAGTGCAGGCTAGACAAGTGACAGTGAGGTGTGCTGAAATCTGGCTAAGCTGCCAGGCTCAAACAGCTGTGATCAGCAGCACAAAGTCCACCTGGAGGCCATTCACTAAGGATGTACCCTAATGATCAATACTGAGGCCAACACCATTAACATTTTCATTAATGTCCTGGATGATGGTATAGAGTGCATTCTCAACAAGTTTGCAGGTAATACAAAATGGGGAGGAGTGGCTGATGCACCAGAAGGTCATGCTACCATCCAGAGGCACCTGGACAGGCTGGAGAAAAGGGCTGACAGGAAAATCATGCAGTTCAACAAGGGGAAGTGCAAAGTCCTGTACCTGGGGAGGAACAACCTCACACACCAGTACAAGCTGGGGACCACTCGGCTGGAGAGCAGCTTTCCAGAAAAGTGACCTGGGGGTTCTAGTGGGTGACTAGCTGACTGTGGGCCAGCAACTTATCCTTGTGGTTCCATCTGAACATCAGGAAGAACTTTTTTACTCTGAGGGTGACTGAGCACTGGCAGAGGTTGCCCAGAGAGGTTGTCAAGTCTTCATCCTTGAAGATATTAAAACTGGACATGGTCGCGGGCAGCCTGCTCTAGGTGTCTCCCTGCTTTGAAGAGGGATTTGAAGTAATTGTTCTCCAGAGGTGCCTGCCAACCTCATCTATTCTGTGATACTGTGATACTCGGCAAGATTTTTTACCATCGTGTGTGTGTTAAGTACTTGTGAAACAGTTTGGGATGTATGACCAGCAATGCCATATTTTCTGTATTTCTTCTTACATTTCCATATAACTGAAATACACAGTATCTTTCCTTAGGTTAGTTGTAAAATACATCTTATATCAAAGCAAGCTGTCTGGAGACATTTTTGTCGGGATTTAGTGACCTCTTCCTACCTGAGTCATTTACTACACAATAGTATGTACTCAGCTTCAATAAACCACGAGAAACATTGAGAAGAAAAAAAATAAATCCAGGATAACAAAAAAAAATGTTGCTAGCAGAAGAAAAGAAAAAAGGAAAATTAAAAAAAAAGGCAATTATCTGTAAGGAAATTTATTTCTCTCTGTAGTTAGAATAGGAACAGTCACAGTAACTCATTCTTTATTCATTATTATCAAACTGTGCTCAGTGTTTAGACTTGTTTGTGTCTTTTAGTTATTGTTACTGATCTTTACAGAACACCCATGTCTTCTGCCTTTTTTTTTTCTCTCCTTTTCTGGTTTGCTGAAAGAATTCCTCTTGCCTGTGTCTGTATGTGTATCTACTTACCTATCTACCTACTTATCTTTTCATTGTCAGCCTGAGAGTAGGTGAGAGAAGAATTCTTCTGTAACCCTGGGGAAAACACACAGAATTCTTGCTTTTGTAGACTGCATTTCCTCTGCTGAAAACATTCTTTATTTTTGAACTTTGTGATGTGTATTTATATTCTGACATGGTTGTACTCGATGTTTCAAAGTGCTTTGCAGAAGTGCTAAGATAAATGGGTAAGTCTGTGTGCAAAGGCAAAAATAAGGGAAGTGGGTAAGATGCTTATCTCACAGATGGCACGCTGAGCTTTCCAGGTGGTCTCAAAAGATGCTGCATGACTTACACTGTTGATGGTAAATAATTAGAGTAGACATAATATCACATATAGGGACAATCAGCTGTATTTAACCTAAGACAATTATATCATGACTAAATAAATCATGGCCTAGTCTAGGAAAAGTGCTTATCCACACAATGGATGCCAGAGCTAGTCATGACAAATTCCAGCATTAACTTTGTTTTGTAATGCTTTGTTTGTTTTGGAATTAAAGTCACAATGCTACACACATTTTGTCCATACGTCTTGAAATCAGTCCTCTAGAATAAGTATCAGGTACTCCAAAATAAATTCTAATGGTAATTAGAAAGTAAGGTATTCACCTGAACACTGCTTAACACGGTGCTTATCTCTGTAATGCTCCTTCTTCCAGTTCCTTTCAGTTCACTGATACTTCTTCCTCCTCCAAAAAGCAGTGATAGTCTTCTGCTAGCTAAGTATATATTATTTGTCAAAAGCACTAGGAAACAGAATGCACACCCAAGAAATTAACACAACAAAAGAAAAGATAATAATTAGAGAGAATAGCAAAATAAATTATTTGACACCAAAAAAAAAAGAAAAAGAAAAAGAAAGAGAACCCCACCACCACTTCTCTCCCTACTGATAGAGCATGATGTTACAAGTTTATTTGTGAATTCAAATTGGAATTTGTGAAGTCTGTGAGGGACAAGCTGTATTTTCACAAAGAGCGAGAAACGTCTTTGCATCCCCTGTCTGCAATGCTGAATACATAATTCCTGTCCCATAGGATCATATAGAGTATGACTGTGGGTATTCAGCCTCCTTACAGAGAATGTATTAGATATGTATTACAGAAATATGTATTAGGCCGAATGACAACTGGAACACTAATCTTTAGCATCAGACAAAGTATTCATAATTGTCATCATTCTTTATGATTTTATATGTTATGTCACACAAAAGGTATAATCTCTCCTGACAAAGCTATTCTACAGAGCTCCAACACAGAATACAGGATAGTCTTGTGCTTAAAGCATTCACAGGAGAGGTAGAGGAGACAACTTTAAATCTCATGTCTGTAGGATTTATAAGCAGAAATTGAAAAAATCATCTCTTACCTCTTGGGAGTACCCTAAGCTGTACTAGACTATTGAGTATTCAAAACAGGAATTCCCCTCATTCCTTATGCTGAAACTAATCCACTTTGTAGAAAACATTTTAATTATCACCAACACCAAGAGCATAAACACAGAAAGGGAGAGAGTAAACTCCAGTCTGGTGGTCAGATCAGGGGCTGGACATGTATACCAGATCTTGCTGGTACACGTGATACGGTATTATGTGAATATGGAATTATTTCAATGGAGCACTTCATCTGAATATACAAATGTATGTAGGATAATAATGAAGTTTATACAGTGTGTTTAATATTGCCTTTGAAGTTTACTTCCATAACTAACTAGATGTCTTCCTTTCTGCTCAGTCAGCAGAAAGGAATGGCATGGAATACTTTTGTTGAGGGATGTAAGTTGTTCAGCATAAATAAGTTTTAATTAGAATTTACGATTATAATATGGTGTGATTTGTGCTGTTTGCCTAGGTTTATTTAGCATGAGGACCTAGATTTGCTGAAACCTTTAGGTCGTGATAGAGTTATATTTCTCAGTAATTTTCTTAGCAGTCGGTACAGTGCTGTGTTTACACTTTTAGGAGGGGAAAGATGTTGATAATCACACTGATGTTTTGGTAGTGCTTTTCCTAAGTTTGGGACTCCTTAGTTCTCCGTGTTCTACCAGCTAATGCAGGTGCACAAGGAGTGTAAACCAGAAGATAAGGTGGCTCCAACCCTCGTCTGAAACTGCAAATCAAGAAGATAAAAGCCTGCCTGCCTAGATACATGAAAATAATCCAATAAGATGTTAGAAGAATGCAGACCAAAAATCACCATTGGACTAAAAGACACATGGACAGGCTGTGAAGGCCGTGAGGGGCAGGTGTATAGATCACAGGGTATAATTGCTCAGGAATGTCTTTGTTCAGGGCCCTCATCTTTGGAGGCACCCAGCCCAGGCTGTCCTTGCTGCTGTATCTTTCAATTGAATAAATGATTTTATAAAACCCAATGCCTGAGACTCTGCTGTGGGAAATCTAGGGTCAAACCTAAACAACAAGGAAGCGTGCCAGGGAGTAAGTGTTTATGTGCGTGCAACACCATGAATGGTGCATGAATGCTCATGCAGCAGCTTCTCCTTTAACACTTTCTGCCAAAAAAGAGGCAACATGATATAATCCGTATTGCAAAAAGAGTAATTTATGTTGGACTAGGGACATGCAAAACATTCAAAATGCTGTGGGTTCTTTTATTCGGGTTTCTTTTTGGGAGGGGGGTTTCATCTGGATGACCTTTATGGTGATGAAGATGAAGATCCCAGAAAAAAATGGAATCAAAAGGAAGTAACTTCTAATTTGTCTCAGAGAAAATAAATAATTATATAAATAAATAATGTAAATGTTTATGTGTAGGAATGAACAGAGTGGGTGAACTAATATTAATTCTTAGCTAGTAGGTGAATTAGTATCAAATTTCTTTAGTTGTTGCTTGAATTTTTTTCCATATTAAGTATTTTACAGAATTTCTTTATTGAAAGAAATATGAGGAGAAACCAGTACTCCAGGATCACCTTTGGCTAACTATTTGGGATCTAAGAAAATTATTTCCACTCACCTTACACAAATTCTTTCTGTATCCAAAAATAGTGCTGGGGGACAAACTCTCTTTGGGCAGTTCATACACCTTTTGATCAGAATCCAGCTCCTTACTCTTTCCTTCTTTGTGATTTATCCATCCAGATTTATTCAGGGGAATTATAAATTGTTTTTATTTTTTTTTTTTTAATATGACAATGGAACCATGTCTGTGCATATATGGATATATATATTCCATAAAGTACAAACAAAAAAGATAATCCAATGGAAAAAACCTCTCTAGCTCAAGATTTGTAGTCACCTTGCAGAGCTATAGTTCTGGGACATGGTAACAGACACAGTACCAAGAAATTTAGGGATAAACAGCTTATCTCTGAACAATGGTATAGATTTATTATCTGTATTGTAATGACAGAAGAGCTAGCAATTCACTACGGCAGGCATGCAAATACTTACAGGACCACAGCTATCAGGCAGGCAGGAAGCAGGGCAAGATAATACTAGGGCAATCAGGTAATTCTAGGTTTGCAAAAAAAGGTAGATATTGTTTCATAAAAAAACATGTCTGACTGTGCTTTTTGATATCTTCATCAATTTGATTTTTCTTCTGTAATTTTTCATAAATAGTTGTCAAAATTTCTCAATTTTAAGTAACTGTTCTAACATCAGGGTATAAAGAGCATTAGTCACCATACATGAAGAGCGTTCTAGGTTTAAAGATTTATTGACTGTATGTTTGTTATTGGTATTAAGAGACTTGTCCATTCACATGACAGAGATTATTAATTTGGATCAAATCCTTTGTCAAAAAAGCTTGACTCCAAAAGACATTGGGGGTTTTGAAAAAGATGGGAAGAAAAGTCTCGACTCAGAAAGGACAATGTACATGCTTAGTAAAAGAAAGCATGTGTTTTTAACTCTGTTCCTGAACATCACATTTTTTTCTGTAAAAACAAGCAGGCTAATAGGTAGGCAAGAGTAAAGTAGAGACACGTCTGTGGCTGCCAGAAGGAAGGTTGTCTCAATTGTTCTCTGGAGTTGCTTTTAATGGCATGGAGAGACTCAGGGGTCTCAAATTCCTCTAAAAGAAATACCTAAATGTCAAAAAAATCTGATCTTCATACAGAAAATCTTGTGTGCTAGAAGTGAATAATATTGTCATATATTACTCCCACAGATAGTGTCTGCATTGTGTTACTCAAGTACATGCCAATACAGTGGTTTTCTGTTCTGAAATTATGCTTTAAGAAAATCTTAATTTACTGTGTGCAATGTATTTCTGTAAAAGACATTAAATTAGCTATCAGAACTGTTGAATACAGAAATGTCATCATGGGCTGTATTGCTTTTAGGTGGCTACAGTATTCAGATGAAATACTGGAATTTGAAATGGAATTACTATGGTTTAGAGTCATAAGACTCCATGATGACATAAAATTTACAAAACCTATATATGCTGAAAAATATAGAAATAGTAAACCTTACACAAGTCAAATCATTAGTCAAATTGGACGTAAAGACAGTAAAGACATCTAACAGGAATATTCTTCGAGGGACAAAAATGTCTCAAAAGTTTCCTCACATCTTGGATGGTTTTACAATTTTTTTTACATATGAAATACCATGGTTGCATGTTAATTGCATGCACCTATTTAAAAGCATATATGACTATTTTACAGTTACTTAATCTAATTTAGATGGGTTTAATAGCATTTTAGTTTTGTTTCTACATAACTGGTAACAGTGCTAGGACTCATAGTCTAGTAATAAGTAGAATCACTGTGCCTTTGTTGTTGTTGTTGTTTTTGATTATTACTAGTATTGAGTGAAAGAGGTAAATAACCACAGCTGCTGTTAGTTAACACAAAGCTGTTTGACCTTTGTCTACTGCATAAAGCCTCTCAGTTATATCTTTGTATGTGAAGCTTCCTACTGTACACAATACCACATAAAACCGGTGCAAACACTAACGATTAAATACCTTTACTGAAAAGATAACTATAGGGCATAAGAGCAAATCAATACTTTATTTGTGCATAAGCAGCAAACAAATACTAAAAAATCACTGCAGACACGGAAGTAATGCTTTTTTTGCTAACTGTAAATTGCCTCTAGCGTTAAACACCATATTTTAGGTAAATAGAACTGAATGCTCTCAGATTTATCACTTTGCATTGAATTTCTGAAAATCTCACTGACAGACTGAGTAATATGAAATGAATTATCAGAAATGCTATTCTTCAAGACATATGATCTATTGTGACTGTGTATCGCCTTACCTGATGGGGTCCTGCATCTGACTAGAATCTCCTAGTACCATGACAGCAATCCTCTAAAATAATAGATATTAAGACTAAATCCTATCTCCTGTAATATCTTGGAAGTCAGTAAAATTAGACAGAAATGAGTATTGGAAATGTAGATTTCTGAGGAATAAATAACAAACAGCTGTTTAATTACGTTTTATATAAAAAAAATTAGAGCCTATTATAACAGAAAAGATGTTGAACAATGCTTACATTACCTGAAAAAACCAAAAAAAATATTATTACTCAAGAGCACAATAAAACACAAATATTAAAACTATGAGAAAAAACGTTGAACATAGAAATTTGGTTATGCTAACTTAAAAATGAACAAAATCAAATTCCCTCTGCAATAGTCTTTCTATTCTCTATATTATAACAGAATAACAACAAAAATCATACAACTGTCATACACACTGGTGTATAAGAAGTAAGACATTCTGGCTTCACATAAATGTTAATCATATATTTTAATATTCGTCATATCTATATTTTAACATCAGATATCATAACATCTGGCATGCAAGTATAAACTTCTTTCTCTATGTCGTGGAGATTCTAACTAATTGTGCAAAACATGCTATATGTCAATAGGCCATGTATTAACTACAGCGTGCACTGCAGTCTTGTCATATCTCAAAAGCTTCCAGTAATACATCTGCAGATGGCTGGTCTTTTAATGGAAAAATTCAACAAAAAATACATGCATATTGGGAAAAAAAGTGGTATCTAGTGGGTCTATTTTTTAACTGGTATTGACACTTCTCTTTAATAAGTAAAAAAAAAAAAAAATGGATCTCCTTTAAGATTTTTTTTTCAGTTAATTACTCGATCCAGACATCTAGAAATACTTGAAATTTGAAAGAATTACAACAGTGCTTCCATTTTGTAGTTCATTAATGTCTCTAAACATTCTAAATACAAGTTTGTATCTAGCATTGAGTTTTACTGCTTACAGCCTGTCTATTAAGACAGGCCACCATGGTGCTCACTGTTTTATCATAGGACATAATGGCAGATGCTGTAGATGTGATATGATGGAGGAAGAAAAGGGGGAGGGGGGAGATTTGGACTTAATACTCCTTTACAATCAAAAAAAATAGTGCAAAGTAACTAATGATTTTACAAATTATTACTGGCTAAGAAACAGAATAAGAGCTTGAGCTCTAAAATCTCAAAATCTAACATTTGCCTGATATAAAAAAATGTTCTTTGTAGCTAGACAGTATAAATTACTGTACTATGAAATACTTCTAAGAATGAAGTTTTAAAGTCCCATAATTATTTAATAAATACCAGGTTTGAAAAACACTCGTTCAGTGACTTTTGAAGCTCTTGGTGTGTAAAATTCAGTTCTGTTTATATGCACAATTTGCAAAATTTGGATCATGAATTTCCCAGTAAGATAATGCTTCTTTGGTTCTGTAATTTTACTCCTGTTACAGGATTTTTGTTTGTTTGTTTGTTTATTTGGATTTTTTTTTTTCTGAAAACACAGCAGAACCTCAAAACCAATATTTTTTTTCTTTCTGCCTTATACATCAGCACCTGTAATATATGGCAAATGTGTCTCTCAGTTACATTTCTGCTGGGTCCACACTCCTGCTTCACCTGGGCAGCCTTTAGGATTTGAGAGGCAGAAACAAAGTGCCTCGGTTTACAAGCAGAAGACAACTAAGTTACACAAACAGTTCAAGGCTTTTAAATACCTCCGCAGAACTCTGTTTCAGAAAGTAAACATAAATCACTTTTGGAGGTATACGAAGTTTTCTCAATTTGCTTGCATAGTTAACACACTGTGGGAAGAAAAACTCTTCTACTTTAGAACTTAAAAGGCATAACTAACGGGTTTTTTTTGTTTGGTTGGTTTCTTGGGGGGGAGGGGAAGGTCTGGTGGATTTTTTGGTTTGTTTTGTTTTTCATTTTAATAGGTAGCCCAGGTTCCACAGTGTTCCTTCAGCTCTTTAAAATCATTCAAGATAAAAGCAAATGTGATATAGTATAAACTATTATTGTGATTCAGATCTTAGATGATTGCCACCATAGATTAAGATGTAATTTAATATAGTAAAATATAAAATAATAAGTCTGAATGCAGTGTATCATAAGTGTATTTCTCCTTTTGAGATGGTTATGCAACCTACTGACTGGGAAAGGGCTTTCCAGGTTTCTGGAACAAATGCACCTGAAGCATATGATAAGGTATATCATATGTAAAATCAGCAAATGGGTTAGTTAGCTTCATGATTACAGATCTGACAAATCTAAGCATACTTATTCCATGCTACTTTTTAATTTTGTCAAAAGAAATTTTCATTTTTATCAACTTCATAGAAAAATTGTTGCTATTTTCCAAGAAAGGCTTGAATATTATACTCTAAGGATGTTTTCAAATATTAAAAGCTATTATCGAGAAGATGTTCAAAGATGATATAACAGAAAACCAGGAACCACTCATCACAGAAAGTTAGAAGATCATGGCTGAAAACATCTTACATTAGAAAAATTACAATAATAAGTCATCTTGAAGCTCTTATTTATATACAGGTAAATCAAATGTAATATTACTGGCATTTAAATAGTCCCGTTAAAACATACTTGATTTACATGAGACTGGGAGAGTACTTGGGTGAAATATCCTACAGTCTTTCCTTGCTCTTTCTTGGTCAATGATTCTTTAATAGCTTGCCTGAAATGAGATATAAATTTATAAATCTGAAATGCCTAAAATCTATATAACCTTTGGTGTGACTTATTTGGGCCATTCATATGCTCCTTTGAGTCAAACCCAATCAAATTAAAAATGCATCAGGCTGAAAGGATTGGATCTGGTACATCTAAGCAGAGTAAGAAAATGATGAGAAATTGAGAAAATTCATATAACTACCTCCTGTGTTGAAAGAAATATAAAACTATATAATAAATTTGAAAAGTAACAAGGAATATGGAAATGTAAAAGAAACAGTTGATTTTTACTATGCTGTGTTCTTCTCCCTAACAGGTTTTTTGTGTTCTTACAGTCCAGAACATGGAGATCATTTCATTAAACTATTGCACTAGACTATTAGAGTGAGTCTAATATAAAGATAGTATATTAAAAATATGTTTAAGGGAGAATGTTAAAACACTTCTCTACCTAGATAAGCAAAGTCTCTTTCACACAGTGTCATTTAATATGCTGTGTTAAAACTATGGCAAGTTCCATGTACAATGTAAAATCTACATTATACGCAGCCTTACAGAATGTGTTGTAGGAGCTGAGAATTGCTAGTGAAGAGGAATGTGATAGGTTATATACGCACAAGCAAATATCTACCACAGCTGGTCAGCATGAAGTCAAACACAACTGGGCACTCAGATTTCTTTCTGTGGTCTAAGCTGCATGTTTATCATTCATGGACAAGCAGGTATAAGTATGACTCTTACTTGCATAGGATTTTGATCCAGGTGGTGTACTGAGTGAAATAACAAGCTTATTAGTACAAATCTCAAATTGTCTTCTGACTAGGTGCTGCTTAAATTTGCCCTTCTCTTATTAAACTCTAAATGGTACACCTCAAAAGACAATTAAGAAAAAAAAAAAAAAAAGACACAGAGCTCTAATTTCTCTGCTCATAGGAAATTGAAGATTGGGACTGTACTGAATCTAAAATTTTGAAGCTGTTTTTTAAGGCAACAGGGATAGCATTCACTTCATGTAACAGAAGAGTTTGACAAAAAGAAACAGGTGACCATGAAAAAGCTTTAACTTAAACTATTGCAAAACAGATAACTATTAAGAGAAATTTAAAACAAAGGAGATGCAAACTATGCAAGCAAAGTTCTATACATTCCTAAGAAGATACAACCAAACTAATTACCAGAAAGAAAAAGGGAGGCATTTTTATTACACAAATAAACCGCAAATTTATGATGTAAGATGTAGGATTTTTTTGATTTCTCTTTTAGCAACTCAAGAAAATATTAGAGTAGGGGATTTTCACGCATTTTACTGGAAAATTAAATAAAACAGATATACAAAATCATGTTCTGCATAGCTCATCGTTTTATATGGGTTTGTCCTTAGAGTTTTGTACAGAACAGAGCTCAGTAAAACAAATAAATAAACCAAAACTGATCTGACATGTACTCAACCTGCTCGATCACAGTCTGCCATTGTATCATAAATGCTGAAATTTAAGAAAAAGCACCATACTAATTAATAGCAGTCAGTTTTTTAAGGCTGTGGAAAAATTACTTTGCAGACCTGTGAATGATTTTTAGGCTTATTGGGTTATTAAACTAAACATAAGTTTAGCTGTTGTTTTGCAAATAAACTTAAACAATTGTATTTACAGTTTGAATACCTTGGAAGTAATAACATGCAGTCCTGTGAATGTATTTATCACAGTTTACAGCAATTAATCTTCCACAGAGTAATTTTGACAATTTGGGATATTCGTTAAGTATATGCTATGTTGTACTGTTGAAGACGAAGTTCCTCAGAAAGAGATATGAACGTCATCCCATTAAATGCCATTGTGCTGTGAACAGCACTGGATTTTTGGGTGCATTAGTTTCTGATTTGACTTAAACAAAAATCAGGCTCTAGCTCTCTTAATTAGAGTAACTGGAGGGCTTAAGCATTGCCTGCTGCTGAAAGAAGTGTCATCTGAAGTCCTGCTGATTTTTTTGAACAGATGCAAGATAAATCCATCATCTAGAATGTACTTATTTTCCAAAAGATGAAGGGTTATACGGATTTGTGTCTGTCTGAATTTGCTGCAAATCAGCCAGAATTTGATGCCAGTTTCTACTTCAGATTATGTCTGGCCTTGAAGCTGTCACTTAACTGTTTGAAGTTTCTTTTCGGCATGTGTAAAATTAAGATAATATTTACTAAACCACGTCGAATGGGTGTGAGCAGTTACACCCATATGAGTAAATTGTTACTTGCATTGTTGCTTAAAGGCCTTTGGAAGACCTCAATGGACGTCAGTAGAGGAGTTTTGAGAAGAGTAGTCTAGAAGGTGATCCTGTGCAGTATTTTCATTAAGAAATCTGGACAAAAAAAAAGCAGTGAGGTAATTCAGTTTTTCATGGAACAAAATTGAGAGGTACATGTTAATACAGATGGTATGAGAGAAAAGGTGAATAATTTTGATGACTGAGAGATTGTAGATATGGGTGGCATGTAGTACCACAAATTTAAAGCAATTTGTCTACAAAGTACTAGCAAGAATTTAATCTAAAAAGTGACAGCTCCTCAACTGGATATGATTTAAAGTGAAAAAATCCTAATCACTTGATAATTAAGATAAGATGTTTCTGTGAGCATACAAACAAGGTATTTCCAGTAGAAGGAACAGGAGCATTCTTGACCTTTGACTTGTTTAATCCCTACACAAGAAATAATTTTTTTACAATAAAACCAATCAATCACTGGAACTCTCTCCTTACAGATGTGGTAAAGTTCCCATTGCCAAAGGTTTTCTGGAGACAATTGGACAGGGTGCTAGGTAATCTCATCTAACCTCCCTTTTCTACAACAAATTGGATCAGATGATCTTTCAAGGTCCTTTCCAAACTGGGCTATTCTATGATTCTGCTATTCTAGAAAATCATCTGAATTACAGGGTATCTTCTTGTTAAACTGTGAATCGAAAAGGGAACAGATAAAAATGAACCCTGCTGATATGTGTAAGGCAATGCAAAGGCACTTATACAAAAAAAAAAACAAAAACCAAACAACCCAAAGTCAAGGGATTGACTTGGACATAGTGAGTGAAGGTACATGAAAGGAAGAAGAAATACTTACATAAAGGACAATGTTGGTACAAGAGCAAATAGACATAAACTGTCCCTCAATAAGTTTAAGCTAAATATTTAGAAGGTGTCCTGTCATCAGAAACATGGATCCTGGAATAGACTTTTCATAAAAGTAATGAGTCCAATGAGCTAACACCTAATACAGTAAGATGATAGCTTGGTTAGTTTTTGAAAGTGATCATAGGATGTTGTTAATTCAAATAAGAAAAGCTAGATTTGATGACCTGGATTCACCAGTTTCCACTAAAGTACAAGGAATTAGCATGACAAAATGGCCTTTCAATTATGGCCTTTCAAGATCTTTTGTCAGTTTTCTTCCTATGCATTATTCAGCTAGAAATTAAAGTGTCAGGAATTAAGTAGATTTTAAGCAGGGTGGAAAAATAAAATACAGCAGTGCATCTGGGTAGAAATCCCTGCAGCTTAGATGAATCTGCACAGCTTGGTGTTGATCTGTCAGGGTCAGAAGCAGGTGATCTGGAGGTACAATCACACGTTGTGATGGATGTTATTTGCTTTGTATTTCTTCCGAAGAACATGTGACACCAAAGGCTATTAAAAAAGAGTGTCTTTACTGTCCGTAAAACCTGTCCATGAGTATATGGTTAACTTAGTCTTCTGTCTGAGTAGACAGCACAGAGTCAAATTTTGCTCTCACCCATTCACAGTGATCATCAATTGAACACAATATGATCCAGTATCTCAGATCTTATACCCATATTTCAGAATATGTAGGCAGAAAAGGAGGGAAACTTTAAGGGATTTAATTCTTCCCTTCCTTCAATGCAGGATAATCTTTCTGGTGTCTAACACCAATGCGTTGAGGAAGCAGGCTGAACTCTTTGATGCCACCACCTCCAACTATCTTCTGTAGCCCATATATATATTCCATACGCTGCCTCACTGTGACGTGCCTCCTCTTCTGCTGCAGTACTCCTCTTCTGCTGCAGTAGTCCCAACCCCTGCCTGTACCCGAGTTTTTTTCCAAAATGCTTGCAGCTCTTTCCTCTGTCTTCTGCATGGCAAGAAATGGTTCATTATAGGCTGGGTCTGACTGCAGAGTAACCAGGTAGTACATCTAGGCTCCCCAAGCAGCTGGTTAAACCAGGCACCCGTCTGTCAGTGCATATCATAGCCTTTCCTTTTCAGCAGCAACAGTTGCTAACTAACAACAACAACAAAAAAAAGCAGGTGTTTTAAAAGACCCCACTTCCACTGTCAAATATGGCTGAAAGAGTCCTTCAGAAGTTACTGAAGAATACTGACAGACAAAATGGCCATGAGTAACATATTCCTCAGGAAATCGAGCTAAAAATAAGATTACTGATTAATCTTACAGTTTCTATCTGAAAATTATCCTGTAATTTTCTTAGTAGGCCAATTTTCTATTTTTCTCAGCTCTCTATTGCCACTGTATTTGAAGGAGTCTTTGTTTATGTCAGCATTATGTGTAATTCAGCTTTCAGTATTTCATTTTATTCCTGCAGTTATCAGTTTAACTTACTTCTGCATATTTTTTGTAAATCCTATTCTTTACTATGCCATGTGTATATATTTTTAACACTCTTCACTTCTGCTTGAACTGCTCTTTATATCACCTTACTTAATCATGTTGGCCTTTTCCGACCTTTTTGCTGTTTAAATTTAAACAGGAATGGATTTCAATTGCAGTCTGTTCAAGTATTTCTTAAATATTTACCACTTCTACTCAGTACATTTGCCATGCATTATAGAATTTCTATCAGAATCACCCAAAGTATTTTACATTCTTTCAACTCAGCTTTTCCAGAGTGAAAAATAATGAAATAAATCCTTAAAACCCCTGTGTATTTTTCGTTAAGTGCTTAACGTCATGAGATTTTAAAATTCATTTATGTTGTATTCCTAAATTATAATATTCTTTGACTTGAATTTTCTATACATTATGGTGTTAATTTCCAGTGAAAATCTAATTCATGAAGGTCAAAGAGTCAAACTGTTTGCATTTTCTCCTGACTGTGGTGCTATGGATTCTAAATAATAAAAACCCTACCCCTTTCCATATCCCATATTCTCTATAAAATATTCTTAGTAAATATTTCTAAATATCCATCATGATGTATCAATTTATACATCAGTGTAATTGCACTTTTCAGTGGCTTTAAACTGGGAAGAAACTGATAAGGCTATAGATGATGGCATAATCAATATAAAAGTATGAAATACAGTTATGAAGTCTAGAAGTCAACTATGACCTCTTAGTAAAGCTACACCATATTTTACAATCATGAATTATTTTCTACTTGGCTATTGAGGTTTCTCTTATTCTCTGTCTCTTAGAATACCTTCAGTTCACATACCAGACAATGAGTTACAGTAGTGTGTGAGATATTTTTTATATGCAAAGCAATTTCTCTTTTGTGTGAATCTGTATTTTGAAGAGTCATGATTCCTCAAGAATAAGAGGAATTGTACATGACCCTGCATGAGAGACTCAAGGCCAGATCTGGACTTCTGTATGAAAGAAAGAGCCCTTGAAACTTGTGCAGAAAATGTGTCGAAAGGATTAACAAGTAATCATGCAGTAATTCTACAACGTGAAAATTCAAACTGAACAAGTTACAATATCTTCTATTTTCATTCCACCAGAAAACAGATCTTTTGTATCTGTGAAGTTCTATCTGATATACTTGCATTTTGTGCACACTAAGTTATTATTCTTATTTAGTGAAATTATACAACTTGTGAGTGTTGCCTCAAGGGTCAAGCAAGTAAAATCCAAGTCCTGGGCTTATAGTGCAGTGTCTGAGACTACCTTCACTTGCTCAGAATACACTGGCTTTGAATGCTTATGAAGTCCCAGGTTCATTTTTCAGGCTGCACAGAGTTAAATCTCTCTGTGTAGGAACGGCGTCCAAAGCACCTAGGCATTTTAGGATGGCCTGATTTGGGTGCATCCCTGTGAAGCCCCCATGGCTTCAGGGTAGCTATGATAAATGTGAACACAATAAGAACATTATTTAAAATTAATTTCACAATGCAAGGTAATTGTTCTATTTTTCTGGGCTTTTTTAACCTCTCCCTTCCAGGATTTTACATGCTGTAACTTAGATGTAAAAAATGAAAGTCTAATTAATCTGGCTTGATAAAAGTACGTTCGGCACATATGTGGCCAAAAGAAATATACTGAATCTGTGAGCATAAAATAACATAACTAATTCAGCAAAAGTTCTGATGGATATAATTTAGCTCTTTCTGGAAGAGGTTGTAAAATATCACAAGTTTGTCATAAAGTTTGCCATGTAGTAACGTTGCAAACAGTTTGAGTGAACACTTTTGGAAAATAAACAGGTACAGTATGACTATGAAGGAAAAAAATCACAATCAATTAATGTAAACTACAGTAGTCAGGGGAAAAAAAAAAAAAAAAAGCCCTGCATTATGTTGGCTGCATGATATAAGAAAATACAAGTGATTAAACAACAAAAAAAATTGAAAACTGTATTAGATATCTTATTACATGGTTATTTCAGAATGGGAATCTCATCTTCAGTAACAAAAATGCATTTGTCAATAAAAATAAGCACACATATTAATAAAGCCATAAGTATCTCACATCACAGTAAAAGACATGACAACTTACATTCTTTAGGTTTTTCTTTTGGTATAGAAAGTTTATGAAATTTCTGTTTGTGATTTTCCAGTGCTCATGAAGACTCTTTGAATTATTCCTAAACCAAATAAATGCTAGTCACATTAATCTATTCAATGAGCTTTTAACAGCTCTTAAGTTAAATCAGATATACAACCACTCAATGACTGAACAACTTGATGGAATGTGATTTCACACAAGGTAAGCACGTGCCCTTACAGTAAATAGGATGCAATACCTGACTGCCTGTCCTCTGATATTCTCGGAGCCAGCTTGATATTATAGGTCCAAACAGGTTTCCTGTTCCAGTCAGCTAATTACAGATGCCCATTTGCCATCATGCCTCCAGCTAACCTCTACAGCTCTGAAACTGTTACTTAGCAGCCATTCTTCCACTTGCCTGCATATGGAACTCATGGTTTTATCCTCTTCTCTCTACCTTCTCTTCTCCCTATTCACTTATGTTCACACCACTACCATTCCAACTAACAAAAGAAGGCTTAAAATGCTATGGGGTTGTCATAAATATACGGGGGACCAGGGCAAGGGGGTGAGTGGGGTGGAATTAGAATACAACACATTTGTCACTCTAAGCAGAGACCAAGGCTTAGTGTTAAAAACTAAGAACTTCCTCCATTTACTGAAACTTCCTGCAATAACATGTTAATAGAACAGCAGTCCTTTCTCCTGTAGCATGAAACAGTTAAATCAACATCTGAAAAGTCCCTATTTTTATAGAATCATAGAATCATAACAATAATTTAGGTTGCAAAAGACCTTTAAGATTGTTGAGTCCAACCGTAAACCTAACACTGTGTCATGATTTAACCATGACTTGTATTAGCTTTCACTTAACCATGCCCAAGAAAGTACAATATGTTACTGGACAATTTACAAGATCATAAGCAACATGACTTTAATCTATGCTTACCTGCTTTGTCTGACAGCATGTTGTTCAGGTCTCATGTTGTTTCTAAACACACAGGTATGGCTGCTTTCATGTTGACACATGTACTTCAAGGAATGAGACCTCCAGCCAGTGGATGCTTGCTTCACTAAACTATAACTTCCAGATAGACATGGATTATCTTTGAAATATTTTTCCTTAGACTTCTCTGACATCCAGACATACTCTTCTTGAAGCATTCACGGAAGTCTTTGAGACAAGTAATAACTTCAGGGAATTACACTGGATGTGCTTCAGGCAGAGTTTGATACGTTCATCGACATTGAACAGGTGTGTCTGAGGAGATTAAAAGTAAGGGTAAAGTGTGCACTCTAGAGTTTACCAATATGTGCAAAAGCTAGAAGAGGAGGGTGAAGTGGTAGATAAGAAATATGGGTAGATATTCTGACGCTCTCAAGAGCAGAAGCACCTGCAATTTTTTTTTTTTTTACCTTGAATCAATATTAAAAATTATTCTAACAAAATGGAAACAATCTATATTGTTTCTCTTTTTGCTTGTGTGTATGTATATTGTTTGTGCACTCTAGAAAGCAGCATCTCTGAGATTTGCAGGATAGATATGGTCTATAAGCAGGCACTTTTTTCTTTGTGTTTCTGTTAAAAATTGTGTCATATCTCCTTTCTATTTTGTCCCTCACCATTTTTCACAAACTCGTATCAATAGAATCTGCATAATAGTTCATGAGATTTCATAAGATCTTTCATGTTTATGCTTGAGACGGTTAATGGTGGATGGCAACAATCTTTGAGAGTTTCATAGTTATTGTTTCTTAAGCAAGAGCATAGTCTGTATGATTATTTGAAGCTCACCATATGTTTAACCTCTACTGTCACTGTCAGAATAAAGTCTCTGTGACAGGGTATCTGCATTTACCTTACAACAAGAGGGGACAGCCAAAGAGTTCACATCATCATTATTTCTAAATAGCCCTAATTATTATAAGGCTTAACCATGACCCAGGAATCTCAAGAACGGAAAACAACCACCCAGCATCTGAATGCATGGATTCTTGGTCCATGCAGTAGTGGCTGTATATTTAGGCTAAAAGTCATAAGACCACTTCAATAACTTATAACAGAACTTTTGGATCAAAAACCACTGAAAAATTAAAATCTGGCAGACTTCATAAGCAAAAAAAAAAAAAAAAAGTGATAGTGTAGTATTACCTACTATAAATGCCAGTAAGTTAACAGTTAGGAATCTGGCAGCCAGCCAAGCAAAACTAAGGAAAATAAGGGCAAATCCAAGATACAGGGATTAAAAATTTCTAGTTTTACAATTCAACTCTTGAGTTAATTATAGTATTCTTAAAAACTATGCACTAGTTGATAATTAACAAGTTACCCAAAATCTAATATCTCCCCCCTCATTTTGTTTCTCAAAGGATTTCCTGTGCGTCAAACTGCAGTCTCCAAAATGGCAGTTCAAGAAAATCTCATGAACAAACAATGCTTAAACTAGAATATTAGCAAATTCAGAAGGCTATGACCACAAAGAAGCATGAGATTTTCCTATCACTAAGAAAGGAGGATGGCAATAAAGTTTGGAAACACGGTTAGAACTGTGTCTATCTGTGCCTTTTTTCTCCACTGCTCCCTTATTCTATGCTAGACTGCCAGGTGGCCATAAACTGCAGTTTTCCAAAAAAAAGAGAAAGTTTTCCTCTATTTTTATTAACTTTTAGAACCTGATGGCTGAAAACTTATTAACAGGAAAGCCTCCAGGCAAGGTGAAATAAATTGTGAATCATCTCCCAAGATAACTATGCTTTCCCAAATGGACCCCTACAAACCTTATTACACTATAAAAGAAGACTTTCACAGTGGGAGGAAATGTTCTCTTTAAAGGTCTGATTACACTATACAGCACCCAAGGAGTAAATGAAAGATGTTTTGTGTGAATGGCTTTGAGTATTCATAATTTCCACTGATGCTGATTATTACTGAAATTCCCAAACTGTGTTACCCCAATTCATTTTCTTTTCAGGACAAGGCGGGTGAGCTACCATATATAGTAGAAACTCAGTAGCCATTTAGGAAGTTATTGACCTCCTGCCTCTTATTTGAATTGCTACAATTGTAGTTATCACCCAGGAAAGGATAAAAATTGCAGTCCATCCCATCATATTAAATAACAGAAAATATTCTGCATTTCAATCAGAGTTTTCAACTGCTAACACAGTTTACTTTTGGAAACAGCTTGGGACAGAATCCCTACAACTCTGAGTTATGTATATTCCTCTAGCTCATAAAAAAGTAAAGCCATTGCCTAGGTTTTACTGCCACTCTGGCTTTACATGCCACAAAACTATCTCACCCAATACTAGTTTACTAGCAGTCACGTCTGTCTTTCTGGCACAGCACTATGTCAGCAAAAACATTAAGTGAAAGTGAAGCAGAGCTGATTTTCATGCTAGACAGCATACAGCAGAAAGGATGGAGGGTCAA
The DNA here is from genome assembly GCF_000708025.1 of Charadrius vociferus. Lineage (NCBI taxonomy): Eukaryota > Metazoa > Chordata > Aves > Charadriiformes > Charadriidae > Charadrius > Charadrius vociferus. The sequence goes on along the minus strand of NW_009647421.1, from coordinate 369,507 downwards.
TAAATACGGCAAATTAATAGATCTGGAAATGATACCTGCTCCCAACATAGAAGTATTTTTATCCTGCTTCTTACAGCAGCTGGTAAGAGGGAGAGAGAAGGAGACCAGGTGGATCAGAGAAGAACCTCCTTACGGCCTCCCTTTAGTATGTTTTGGTTTATGTTGCAAAGTGTTCTTGGAAATCATGAAGTAGCTCATGTAGAATGATGAAACCAGCAAGACATACTCAGGGATACATCTAATGTGCTCCAATTGCTAACAGGTAACCAGTCCTCAGCACTGGACAATACTAAGCTAGCAGAAAAAAAAACATAGTATGCACACTGTATTGCCCCATACTGAGGTGGTTTTTTGTTTGTTTTATTAGGCTGAATTACTTCAATTTTACTTTCAATAACACAGTTATTGAAATTAAGATAAGGAAGCAGTAGTCTCTACTTGAAGGGTTCCTACTGCTTAATATCTATCCAACTGAACTCACTGCAATCATCTGACGATACCCTAGAATACACCTTCAAATGTTTTATTTACATGTGAGGCACTGGAAGCAGCTTGGACAATATTACTGGAAAAGTGAACACACAAAGCACATCATAAAATTCTAAGCTTTTTCAGAAAGAAATTATTTGAATTAAATTAAAAATATAGCACGTTTGAAGGGCATCAGATTCAAGTTTTCTTGGGTCACTGGTAGAAAATGAATTCAACACATGAGATTTTAGCAGACCATGCTTGATTAGAAATGCCTTCTCATGTACTAGATAAGGTCTCATCTTATCTTGTGGTAGTATAGTTTTTAGAAGAGAGAGAGTTCCCAGGCACTCAAAATCTTTCAGGATAAAACGGCAGAATAATCTGGAGAAGAACAGAGAGGGAGGGAACCATATCATTCTGGTTTGTCTGCCATGCTGTCAGCAGGTTACAGCAATTTTTCCTCCTCTGCTTGAGTTGTGTATTAATTCAGATATTTTAAGTTGTAGTCAATGACACCATGAACATATTTTTAATGTATATGTATCTACATAAGCAGATATCTCCTCTCAATCTATAGCAACTACTAGTGAATCATATTATTCTGTGGTTTTTAATGAAGTATAATATATACAAGAATACACTCCCGATAATTTTTGCTTTCCTTTAAAAGCTGCTGAAAATTCTACTTAAGAGATGTTTATATTGATTTCTGTGCAAAGTTTCCTGAAACTAGAAATTTTTTTATGGTCTGATCCATATAATTTTTAAAGAAAATTGTACTGGAATGAAAGTATCCATCACATAGCTTAATTAATGAGTTTATTTAATCAATGGATTTGCCAACTGAGCAAACATTGCAGTGGTACCATTACCCATTGAGATATATTTATTTAAATATTTGGTTACTGTTTAACATGGTTCATTATGTGCTTTAGCCATATTGTATAATATGCATAATAATGCTAGAATATAGCCTTGGGGCACTGTATCCAGTATTAAAACTTCAATACCCGTTAGGCAAAGAGGAGCATGAGATGATATAGCGCTTTTGCATCTCAGCTTCAACTTGGAAGCTTGAGGATAATTAATGAGGGACTGAAAGGAACATACTGGGAATAAACAAATAGCCACTCAGTAAATAACAAAGCCCACGTGATATATGTTAAGTTAGGCATTGCCTTCTGGTGCTCCCACAGTATAATTAAGTAATCTTTGTGGAATTACACTGGAAGGCATTGCCAGATCTTTTTTGTTCAATACAAAGTAATTTAAGAGGAATATACAAAAATATTCCTTAGAATCCCAAATATTTTTTTCTGCAAACCCATATGTTATCATAGATTATGTGTGGTATACATCAAAGGTACAGTGCTTTCAATTTCTTCTGGGTTTATGAAGTGTTTTATTTTAAAGAACTGACAAAGGCAAATGGTTATGTAGACAGAAAGAAGGAAAGAAACAAAGAAAGAAAGAAAGAAGGAAAGAGTTTTTTGTTCTTTGAAAATAAACTAACTAAAATTCTTGCTACTGCTGGTCATGTAGATTCTGAAATAGCCCCAAAAAATCAAATACTGAGGTAACTACTAGTTTTCTTTAACCTCCTCCTGAGTTATATTTCTGCAGCGTTATTGGAGTTGTGAGATTTTATAAGTAACCAAAGATACTCGGTTTATTAAAGGAACAGTCATGAAAAGAAAAAAAATCAGACTCAAAAAGGTCAGAGATAGTAGCTTCTTGTGCACCAATATTTTACAGACTTCAGTGATCAGTAGTAGTGACTTACTAGGATGGAGAGAAGAGATAATTCTTAATATTAAGTGATATCTTATAGTGTTTAGTGTTCCTGGTCTGGTATTTCTGAATAGCAATTCTGTTGTTCAAGCAGAAAAATCACAGGAAAACTATCCATATCAGTGGATATGTCCAATATTTAAAATAAAACAATTTTATGCTTTCAAATATGTAGAGAAGGGGCTTACATGGAGATAGACTGTAGCTTTTGTAGCTCTAAAAGGTGTACTTTATTTTTCCCCAGTGAGGAAATAGCAAAGCAAAGATTTTAATATTAAAGTCAATAATATGATTTCATATGGGCTAGCTGAAGTTTGTTTGGAACTGAGCTAGGGTAAATAAAACCAAACCAAGCCAAATATGGAGGACTTGAATAATCACTGCATTCTGCCTTGATAGTGCAGATGTATGACTGCCTGTTCACAGGTATCTGCATAATCAAAGGGGAAGAAAATAGTCCATATTTATTTTAAAAAGTGTATGTTTTAAAGCTATCCAAGGGAAAACATAGCTTGCAATCATGCCAGAATTTTTCTTAGTTATTTATTTATTGAAATACAGAATATTCAGATAGAATTCTGTTGTGTTTTATTAAATATTCTAAAATTTAAAAGTCTGAAAAGTCTGAGAATAGAGTGAAACAAACTGGAATCAAAGATTTTACAACTGAAGGCAAATAGCTACTAAAAAAACACCACTAGTAAAGTCTGATTTGCTGTGACTGAAGAGTATGTGTCATATTAAATGTATGGCATAAGGATTCCTCCTAATGCCAGCGTTATATTTTCTAAAGGCAATTAACATACAAACGGTGTTAAACCAAAATTTGATTAAAACCACCATTAAATCCACAGCTGACTTCATGATTACTACTCAGCAAGTAGTCTGGGAGGGACTCATGGAACAAGTAAAGGATCTCTTCGCGTACCTTTCAGTAAAAGATGTTGAAGTGAAGGATACACTGGTTGAGCCCCAGCAAGTGTTGCCATTGTAATCTGAAAGCTTTAACTGATTCTGCCAACTGGTCCACAGCTCTGAAAAATGAGAAACTAAATATCAGAATCAATTTAAGTGTTTTCATCCTAGTCCTCTACACCAGTCACAGACACTAATAAAACTTAAAAGCTTTTCCAGATGGCAGATGCATTCAAGGCAGCTGTTTCATTGCTCTACACTTTATACAAGGAACTTTAGACCACTACACGAAAAAACACTGAGGGTGAGCTACCTACCATTGGTGTACTGTCCTGGGAGGGTCCTTATTTAGTAAGTTTATACATAATTAAACCAATATTACATGCTACTCATGACATAGTTATAAAGAGAGATTTCACCGTCTCTCCAGAACAGCACGATGAACTGAGTATTCACTCCTAGATAATGCAGTTTAGTTCACAAGTACCTTCCCTGGAGCCTTCGGTCCGGGACCTTTAAGGGAAACGCGTTGGTCCTTCCAGAAGAGGACCGGTCGTTCAGTGTCTAGTATCTTTTTTTCATATGTACATAATTCATAAAAAATTCCAAACATAATATGAAAACGTGGTTTTATAAAAGAGGGACTTTACCTTACAAATGTGAGATTCTATCAAACAGTGCTTTCTTCTCCAAATACTTACTAAAAAACGTTTTCTTTTCCTCCACACTTTTTGGGAGTTAGGAAAAAATTTAAACAAAGAGAATGAAGTAACTTCAATAAACCTCCTTTTTATATATCATAACATTTATTCAATTAAAATTATTGGAAAAATATCCTTAGTTCCAACTGTAGTCTAGAGAACACTTCATTTTGGTTCTCTGAATTCAACATCTGTTACAGCTATTACCTATTACAGCGACTACCTATTCTATCAGTATTTCTGTTCTTAAGTTGTGTGTTGGTTCACAGTGTTTCTTTTTTGTCAATATGTTAACCATGATTCTCTAAGCAATGATGCTACCAAATGAGTGCTACAAAACCCCAAAATTTTGTTCCTTTCTTCAGTGTATTATTGAACTCCAGAGAAGGTCCACTCCTATAAAAGTCTTGGAACTCTGAATGAAAAATACTTAAAACATGCTAACAGTGGTATATCTTAGAATGGATACACTGTTGCATGTTCAGGAACTACGAAGAAAGACATGAGGATGGGAGTCACAGATAAAACTGTAGAAATAATGATTTTTTCAGATCAGTGGCTAAATTTCACTTAAAATTTCAGAGCTACTGAATATGTCTTTGCTGTTAAACAAATGTAAACATCTTAAACTTTTCCTCTGGTTGTTTTGATTTTCATTTTTTCTTCGTAAGTGCTTAAAAAAGCAAAAAGCCCACTAAATTTAAATAGATTAGATTAATTGAAATGTAGTATCTTTTCTTTTACATAAGTAATACTACTGGTTGAGAAAATAATATAAACCTATAATATATATAATAAATATATTATAAATAACATAAATAAATAATATGATAAATATAATGTAAATATAAAGTGAAATATAATGTAAAATATAAGTACAGTAAACATGGCAGCATAGAAAAAAGTGTAAGGTGATTACTGAAATTGTTAACATACTTGTTCAGGAAAAAAACTATTAAATTTTTAACTAGTCTTATAAGGATAGGCAAAGAGGTTGCAATTAAGGTTAATAGAAAGAGGGGGTGTGGTTTTTTTCAGGCCAGGGTTCTAAGATTGTTAAGTGCAAATCAGTGGTGTAGAAATATAGCAGTTATTTTAAAAGCTCTGCGATATGTAGAGTGAAATTGATTCTGAATGTTCTGAATGGTGATCTATTAAAATGTCAGAAATATAAAAGCCTTGTTGGGTAGACAACTAGTTTTATAGAACTTCTCTGTCATACTGCTTTTTACTGTTTATTGATCTGGTAACCAAAGCAACTGGATAATAAGTCCTTCATAAAAGCTTGATCTCTACATTGCTTGCCATGTAAAAGTGGATTTATTTGACCTCAAAAATCAAAAACTGATTTAATTTATATGCTCTCAACCACATCCCAGATGAGAGAATTGAACAATTCTGAGAAAATATTCTAGAAGCTCTCCATACTTTGCCTTCATGAAGATTTTCTCAAAATAAAATACTGAGGGGTGAATAGGACGGATAATTTGAATGTAAAATCCACTTTTCCTCCTTTTTAGTTATATATATATATATGTATTTATATATATTTATTTTTTACATATATATTTGCAGTGTGTGCTCTGGTAATGTTAGTAGATCCTTCACATGTTCATCTAACATCTTGATATTCTTAGTAATGCAAGTTGTCTCCCATACTTAAAAAATTTATGGTAATTACTGCCCTCAGAAAGCCGTATGATCTCTTTCCATTTAAGGGTTATAAACTGCACTAAGTGAAGACACTACTAGATAATAGGTTATATCTGCTGTTATCTAAGAAGGGTGGTGAAATCAATGAATTTGGCATCTTACGTGTACAATGCTGTATCAGCTGCATAGAAAGTTTGAACAAACTCTAACGTTGAATTTGTTTGGTGTTTGTTTCTCTGAATTCTTCTAACTCTTTTAGTTAGAATCATTACAGTTACCCTCTAGAGATGTATAGTTCCCCTAGAGAGAGAAAGTGGTGCAGATTTCCTTTGCAACTCTCACCCCACAATGCTAGTTTCCAATTTGACTAGTCTTTTTTCTTGCTTCCTATGCTACCATTTGCTTTAAATGATAAAAAGGGACATTCAAACTAGGTGGGGTTTTAATTGACAAACTCATTTGCATGAATATTGCATCCAGCCTAGAACTTTTGTAAGAAGTGAGTGAGTGAAAGGAAGATATTTGATTGAGCTGGTGTTCCCAGTTACAAACCGAAGACAGTGCGTAGTCTTATTGGAGGACACTTCACTATTTTTGCTAGTTTAATTTTCTTTCTATTACGCTGTAGTTTTGAGAGGAAGTTGTTACCAACCATTAACAATTTAATTAAAAGGACAACAACAATAGCAACAAACAAACAAACAAAAAACCCAAACAAACCAAAGCTCAAACCCCTGATCTCTGAAAAAAAAATCTGTATTTTTTGAGTATTCTCTAGAGTCCTCTCTATTTTCTAGCACACAGTTAACTGCTACAAAAGTTCACATCTACATTAATAAGTATCATGCTACTTCTGCTCTTTTGACCAGCTTGAGTGGAAGCCAGTCCTGTTCCAGTCTTAGAGGACTTTTTAACATGACATAGTGCCATGGACTTTTCTGCAAGGGGCTGCATGAATGTAGATTCAGATTGGAGGGGTATTTTTCAAATTATCTGCAAACCCTCAAAAGGCAGATTTGTTTACCTGAGTAGATCCACAACATCAACTTAGAACTCTGTTATTCTTCTGGTTCCTTGTCCCCCTGTCATCCACACTCCAGTTAATTCTCTCTGGAACAACCATGCTTGACCTGTTTGGGTCAAGACCTGCACCTGGATGTCAAGAGATTTTATTCCAAGGCCTGCTACAGAAACTGGTGTGATAGAGTTGAAGTCATTTCTATGCAGGACATGGTAATTTATTTTGGTGGCTGAGAAACAGCTATCATTGTTTGAACCTCAAGCTTGTCAAAAATTGATGATCGAACACAAAACAAAATCTCAAATTTTACATGGGAAGAGAAAAATAAAGGTAGATTAAATATAAAAAATTAGTTGGTCGATAGGGCCTAACTGTGAGCATTTCAGCACCTTCCCATAAGGCCAGCAAGATACATAGTGACATGTCCAGAGAGAGGCAATATTGATCTACCATGTCTATTGCAGTAAATAAGTATCTCGACCATGCACAGACAATGCTGAACTTGGAACAGGAAGTCATAAGCTTGCTACTGTTTTTTTTTTTTTTTTAAATTTGTGTTACAAAAGAAAAAAGTGAAATCTGGCTGCAAGTTTGTGTATCAGCAAAAGATAATAATTCACTGTGTATATTAAGAGAGCAGGACATTGGAACACAGCAACATCTCAAAGCTGATGGACCCTCTTCAGGGTGCTGTTACAATGATGTAAAATTAATGATATTGAAAAGCTGGAGTACAGCCTCTCTACAAAACATGGTCACTGCTTTCTAAAATCTGAGGTCAGGCTAGAACCATAAGGGACCTATTGGTTGTCAGACGCACAACATAAATCTCTTTAATGTGAATAGGAGTTACAGGCACCCTCATGACTGCTCAGTCATTCAAGCACTCACACATAATGAGAAGCCAATTACAAAAGGCAGTCTTGCAAGCCCTCCTTCGCACAGATCTTGCCCGTTCACACAAATACACATGTAAATAAGGACTTGTGACAGAACCAAACCATTCACTGCACCTATACAATTTCTCCTCTTCCATTTCACTTTAGCACTTACTTGAAAAGCAGAAAGTCATGCTCCTACAGGTACAGCATTTCTTCTGTAATGATCCTTTGGACATATATATCATATTTAAGAGCCAACAGCAAGAGATATTTTTCACTCAGAGTAATTAGTTGCTTAACTGGCTTTTAAAAAATGAGAAGCAATTAGCTCCATACATGTCTGGCTGTCAAGATTTCTATTCTGCTCATGAAGGGTTTTTTCGGTTTGGTTTGGTTTGGTTTTGCATTACACAGTAAGGTTTTACATGCTCAGAGCATTAATTATAATTGGTATTTATTAAAACATCAGTTTTTACTAGAAAAACATTTAGAAGGGATTAGTCACTGAATTATTGCTCATTCCATGTTCACTAGTTTATTTTCTCCATTTTGTGTTCAAAATTATCTGTGAATATGAAGCAACCCAAAGTCCTGTTAATGTAAATGAGGTAAAACTTCAGGTTAATGTTTATATCCTTTCTTATCTACTTACATAAGTAAACCGATTGCAGTTTGGCCCTTGAGAGGCAGGCTCTTTTGGGGCAAGATCTTTAAAATCAGATTAAATATGGAACATATTTGCTATCTTAATTGATAGTAAATTTGATCACTAAACTTGAGATCTAGTCTTGAGATCCAAACCTCTTCTTCTACCCAAAGTGGAACAATGTCTAAAATTGTTCAGCTCCTTTTATCAATAAAATGAAAGATCAACTACCACATACATTTCTCTTTATTGAAATGCATAGAAATGTTAATGAAATTTCAGTTATATTTGGGTTTAAATTCATACAAAGTTGAAATGGATTTAATTATCTTCATCTGACTATTCAGACTGATCAAGTAACAAACATCTTTTTGTCTTGCGGTTCTCCTGCATTTCCCAGATGCCATCATTGTTTTGTGTGCTGTTTGTTCTAGCATGTGTGGCAGTATAAAACAATAAATACATCACTTTAAACCAAAAATCTTGGTGAAAATGTCCCATAAATAAGATGTTAGTCCTGCTATTTTAACTTCCTAAAGAATGTTTTATTCTGAATCTTCAAATTTTTCATTGATTTTGAGAAACAGAACTGAACTTTTCACCTATGTCCTCTTCACTCTTTCAAAAAAACAATGATGCAAACTAAATTAATTCTAAAATCACGTGAAATTGGGAGATTGAAGGAAATGTGGGGAACAGTGATTGTCTAATGTAAGAATACTAGAGTGTGCATTTCAGCAATTACAAAATAAACACATATTCATTTATTAATTAAAAAGATATAATTCTTCTTAAGAGAGAGATATTTGAATTCAAAGAAGAAAATTTATTGTGGCAAAATAATTTTGGTTAAGTAGATACATGCTACTTCCAGTTAAGTATTTTTTCTCTTTATGAAAGTTCAAAACTGTATTGCAGCAAGTTGAATGACAAGCCTACTTTGCCTCATTTTTCAAACCAGCATTATTGTTTTACTAGTTAGTTTGCATTCTGTTTTCAGGAAGATGGTCTGCTTTTTGTCTTCTGTAAAAAAGTGACAGTTTGATGGGGGAAGTGTCAGACTATCGAGTATGAAATGGATGTGCTATCCCTAAGGAAAAAAATACTAAAACAGGTCAAAAGCTGTCTGAAAAAAAATTTAAATTTATGAACTCCTCATAAATTTACATGGCAGGAACAATTCACAATGAAATTCAAATATCCGTGTTTCTAAAAAGACAGCATGTAGTGAAAAAATACCTGACTTTCTTGTGAAAGATTCTGTACAAGTCCAAGGTTTATATACAGCATTTTTGTGACCAGAGGTTTTCAAAACTATTAGAAAGTCTAATAATTTCTGATATTCTTCTGTAACTAAACCCAAAGTTTACCAGAAGATGAATGCCACATATCACAGGAATGAGCTTGCATTTGACACTCTGGCATTTCCTTTGGATCCAGAATTAGCTACAGCACTTATCCAGTTGTTTTGTAGTCCGAGGTTACGCTTTGAGTAGTTCAAGAAGGACATTTTTGGGGACATAAAATGTTTTCTGACATAGCCCAGTGACCAGCAAAGACTGTGTTTGGTCAGGATGATGAATTCTACAATGAAAGCCTTCTGCTTCTTCTCAATTAACAATTAGGATGCACCTCACCATTTCTCACGCTTTTTTGGGCACCTGCATTTTTGTGAAGAAAAGTCTTATCTCAAAGCTTAGAACATATCTTCCCCACACGCTGCCATCTAAGTTGGGGTCTAAAGCAAAAACCAGTTGAATAGGTAAAAAACCTGTACCTATTTCATTTTGGATCAATTAAATACTTGATTTCAAACTTACTCAATGAATACTTCAGTTTGCATTTCCTGAATTTAATTTGTCCCAAATTACTTCTATTTTTGAAAAGAAAGGTGGAAGAGCCCTCAAAAGACTGCATTTAAAATTGTGAACCTAAGCTGGGGTCAACTATCCTCAATATAACTTACTATAGAGTCGTGTTTTCTGTATGAATGTCTATTACTCTTCTAAAATTCTCTGATTTGCTCTCAGAAAATATTTAGCCATTAAAATGTATACTTTCTGTATCTATTTTTTCCAGCAACTGACTTGCTAGAACAGTCACAGAAACCGAAGACAAAAGAGACACAATCACACCCTAAGCAGATTCCATTTTTTATTCACATGAATATTCATAGCGGAAATGTAAGGTGTTTGGCTAACCCTAATTGATTTACTTCTGGTAGGTCAATATTATTTTTCTGGTACTGGCAGAAACCAGAAAACAAAAAAAAGAATCATGCAAATGTCAAAAGAAAAAAGAAAAAAAAAAAAAAGGAACCAACTAAAGTCACTTCAACCTTTAAATACTTCTTTTTGTACTTGAGGTGTGCAAACACTCAAAATATAGGAAATCCACATTCTTGTGCAGAAAGAGAGGAAATAGAAAAGCAAAATAGAAAAGACTGTGATAAAAAGTGTTTACATACAATGACTTTTTCAGAAAACACATACATAAACCCAATTATATCTTTTCCTTATACTACTTGCTGGTTTTTTTTAGTACAAGAACTGTTAAGAAATGAACATAAATTTCTGCATGCAAAGATGTTTTTACTTAGATAACAAAATAATTAGCATTGTCCCCAGAAATAAAAAATTATGGTTGTACTTCACAGAAAAAAAATGACTCATCTTGTCTTATTTACAATATTAAGAAAAAAATAAGATATGTTGCTATGTTGTAAACTTTATTTTAGAAATAGAATTCAAGAAGGTCAGCTAGCCGAATATTCTTCTCTTGCAAATGAGCACTCAGACTTCTATAGCCCAAATATTTCAAATGTATTGTGAAGTTATTTCAGTTTTTATCTGCAAAGTATGCTATTAATTCTACAAAACACTTACTAAACTAAATAATTTGAGAAATTAGAATAAATAAATTCCCAATTAAGAATAGATTACTAGACATACCTCCTTGAACAACTTCTTGTGCAAGCAAGTTATTAACCAACCGTAACAGGATCATTAAATGTAACAATACAGTCTTTTTAAAAATGTCTCTATATTTCAGATAGCTTATAGGATTTAATTCCTATTGGACATAACATTCTAAAGTCAATTGTAAATTGAAACATCATGCAAATTGTTTAGAAGAAATCTATTTTCTGTGGATTTTCCTCCTCTTGAGTATAAGTTGTAAGTTTTGCATCACTGCAGCAAGATTAGAATGCATCCCACTGGAACTCATTGGTGGAGAAATTTACATTTTCTTTTTAATGTAATACAGAAAAATGCAAATAACACTTTAAAATATACTGTACGAGATCAGTATACTAAAACATCCAGTGATTCACTGTGTATTAAAATAAAACCTGTGAAAGAACACAAAATGCCAATACTCACCAGAATATCTAAACACATCCCTATTCTCAAGTCAATTTATAAAGTAGTTAAAAACACATTAGAAGGGCCTATTGACTGATTAAGCATACCAGCAAAACATGCTAAGAGGAAGTAACTTAAAAAAATTGCCTTCATTTAAAATTTTGCATTGATGAATTACCCATCTATAAAAACGACATTTTTAATGAATTCTGCAGGTTAGCAAAATGTTTATGAGGTATACAATGACTTTGATTTTCCCCTGCAACTGGAAAAGAAAGTTTACTTTTTTCCCTCAGAATACATTTATGTTTGGATAGTATTTATTTAGGTAATAAGTACCAAGTTAGCATAATTAAAAGTGTACAAGCTAACTGTAAAATAAAGCAGTCATAATACACCTCAGAAAAAGTTGTGTTTATGACTGAAAGAATTAAAAGAAGTTTGAAAAAAGTCCACTTTATTTATGCTACATCTTTGTACTTAGGACATAAAGAGTATTTTTTGCACAACAGATGTCAATAAATACATGCTTCCGTAAAACTTTCACAAAACCCTATCCATACCTCAAAACCAGCCCTCTCAAAAAAAAACCAACCAACAAGACACCACTTAATTTCCAGTCTTATTCTATACATAGAGCAGTATTACACCAAAAGTCAGTAGGAAACAGTGTCATGTAAGATCAAATATATTCCACCCATGTAAATTCTTTAGCTGGTTATTTACCTGAAAAAAAACTTTACCAAAGAAAACAGTTTTAACAGGTGCATTCAAGTAAGAAATCCAAGGCTGCCAGGATATTTTCTCATCTCCAAGTATTAAAAATTAAAATAAAATAAAATAAAATTTATAAAGAAAGGCAAGTAGACAAAGCAACATAGAAAGGCAGTGTTTCTGGAAAAATGTAGACAATAAGTCATTCATTAATTATTTCATTTGAAGGTAAGCAATCTGAGTGCTTATGGAATATATGGGTCTGAAGCACACAACTAGACATGTTATCCCAAATGGACATGAACATTTGTTCATTCACCTGACCACTACTCAGGACAGAGCTAATTTTTTGTGTCTGTGCATACAGATAATATGATTCTAGGTCCCTCCTTACATGGGTTTAGGAACATCTTTAAAAAAAAAAAAAAAATTCAGGATGATACATACACATCTTTCTCATCAGCGACATGGATGGTGAGATTGAGTGCACCCTCAGCAAGTTTGTTGCCAACACCAGCTGTGTGGGACAGTTGACAATCTGGAGGGAAGCAATGCCATCCTGAGGGACCTGGACAGGCTTGAGAGGTGGGCTTATGAAAACCTCATGAGGTTCAACCAGGCCAAACACAAGGTCCTGCACATGGGTTGCAGCAATCCCAAGTAGAAATACAGACTGGATGGAGAATGGATTGAAAACAGCCCTGAGGAGAATGTCTTGGGAGTGTTGGTGGATGAGAAACTCAACATGAGCCGGAAATATGTGCTCGCAGCCCAGAAAGCCAACTGCATCCTTGGCTGCATCAAAAGAAGTGTGGCCAGCAGGTTGAGGGAGGTGATTCTACCCCTCTACTCCACCCTCGTGGGACCCTACCTGGAGTACTGCGTCCAGCTTTGGAGGCCTCAGCACAAGAAGGACATGGGCTTTTTAGACTGGGTCCAGAGGAGGGCCACAAAGATGATAAAAGGGCTGGAGCACCTATCCTATGAGGACAGGCTGAGAGAGTTGGGGTTGTTCAGCCTGGAGAAGAGAAGGCTCCGGGGAGACTTTATAGCAGACTTCCAGTATCTGAAGGGGACCTGTAAGAGAGCTGGAGAAGGACATTTTGCAAGAGCCTGTAGTGATAGGTTGATAAGCAATGGTTTCAAAATAGAAGAGGATATATTTAGAATAGATATTAGGATGAAATTTTTCACTCTGAGGGTGGTGAGACACTGGAATAGGTTGTCCAGAGAAGTTGTAGGTGCCCCATCTCTAGAGGTGTTCAAGGCCAGGCTGGATGGGGCTTTGAGCAACCTGTTCTGGTGGGAGGTGTCCCTGCCCATGGAAGGTGGCTTGGAAGTAGATGATCTTTAAGGTCCCTTCCAATCTAAACCATTCTATGATTCTAAGACAACTGTAAAAGTAGATTGCAATTCTAAGGAAAAAAGGGGGGGTAAATGCATTAATATTCATATATGAAGGTTTTCCTAATTAGCTATGAAGTAAGAAACCTTCAAAGTCCCTGTGGGAGCCCATTCTGAGCCCCACATGGGCTAACCAAGTCGCAGCTCAGTGCAGTGCTGAAACACTACTGTGATTTTTACACCAGCTTTGTATATTGACAGGCACTGACCTGTCCTGAGCAAATTTCTGTTGTAGTTACTCTGGCTGTTAAGTACCTGTATAGATATAGAATTGCTGTATCTGGAAGCAACCTTTACGAAGATGCCTCTTTAGGAGCTGGACTGACATGTCTATGAAGGAAAAATGAAGTGAAGTCTGAATGATGGTGACCTTCAGGAACAGATCTTCCATAATATTTCCCATCCCAACTTGAAGAAAATGAAGTCTACGTTAAATTTTGCTCAAAATTAACAAAACAAACAACAACAAAAAAGAATCATACAACTCTAAACCAAAGTTGATTTGATATATCTACATGACTATAGGGTGTACATTTCTTGCTTTTGTAATGCCATTAAATTAGTTTTGGCTGGTTTTGGTGTCATCAGAGTCTTGTATGAAAGTCAATGAAATAGTTAACTAAAGGAGAAGCGAGAGTTGCTCTTTTTCACTTAGGGTACGCTATCTTATTATGTGGATAATCAAGATTACATGCTAAAACTAATCAATATTAACTGCCAAGTGTTGCTTTTTCATCAGAACTTCTGTCATGTGGCTCTGTTAAATAATAAAAAAAACTGTCCCACGGAGACTACTTTACTATGCTGGTTGGATTTGAGTTTTAATTAAAATGTAATATTGCCGTTCACTGCAAAACCACTCTTTGTGATAGCTTTCCCCCAACCTTCTGACTTACAAACTTAATGTTTCCAGTTATATAAAAAATTGCTTTATTACACCAAACATCATTTGATTTTCCATGGTGAGGCACAATCTCTGTAGTCTTAAGCATGGGATTTTGGCTTGCTCTTAAATTTCTTTCTCTATCAGATCTTCAATAAAACTAACAGCAAGAGGTAATATTTAGATAGTACTCTCTGCAACATAATTATTTTTAATCAATTAAATGTAGTCTATTTTTTCTAGGCAAAGATGTTTGCTTGATGCTGATCCATGACCCTTTCCAATGACCTTGGTATTGTACCAGCTATCACTGCTGTCTTCATAGCCACCCAGCTGATTTTAAAATCATATGATAAGACAGCTATACTAACCCAATTAAATTTATATATGTATAAGAGAAATGAGAGAGGTCTTGTTAAATTTCACTAAAGTCTATGCATGTGACACTGTATTCTTTGCTTTCTTTAATTTTTCAAATCCTTTGAAATAAAATATACTTTGATTTGCTCCTTCTAAGTCTATGTTGTTTATTGTCCTTAGTTCTGTTATCCTTTAGTCTCAAACTCTTGAAATGTGTGAAACATTTGAATACATTTGTGTTAAAGATATTTGAGTCCCGGTAACCTGATATAAGGTGTTAGTTTACCCTAGTCCCACTTGCAAATGCACCAATTCTAGTGTCATTTCTAGCTTCTGTGATTTTTCCCTGCAATACTTGGACTTAAAGTAGAATCGAAAGATGAACACAGCAACGCAATTGAAAACTCCAGTCCTAGTGATCTTTCACTTGTTCACAGACATTTTTAGCAGCTCTAACATAAGCTGCTGAGTGATAAATTAGCTGAGATCATGTACAAACCATTAGTGAAATTAATACAGAGTCTCTTCCAATAAAAATAGCTGGAGACTTTTCTACCACTTATCTGTCTTCAGAGTACAGACAGGAATTAACTGTATAATGATATCCTCTGAACTTTTCTGGTCTTTTTTTTTTTTAATACAACAATGATTCAGACTTAGCAGAATAACCTTCACTTGTCTATAAGAATTTTCTTTTGAACTGAGAGTCCTTCTCTAGGATTATTTCACCCTCTGGGAACCACTACAAACTATGGTATGTGCTGAAATCTCCCCTGAGCCTCCCTGGCCAGGGCAAGACAAGGTGTTACCCACCCACTTTTTAAAAGACAAAAAAGTAGGGGGAAAGAAGAGAAGACTTCAGAAATACATTGGTTCAAGTGCTCACTGCTCCCTCTTATTTCTACAGGGACTAGGGGTGGGAAATCTCTGCTGCTGTATTTTCTTATTCTAGAATGCATACACAGGAAAATCACTGTCAGTGCTTTGCCTTTGGTAAGGGACATAATGAACAGATCAAGACTAAAACTGCAAATATAGAAACATCTCAAGAGGAGAAGTGTGCTATAATTCAATTCATAGTTTGCCTCAGGAGCAGGAGAAGATTACAAATTGTTGTTTTCTCTACACTGAAGAATTCATGCTCAATCCTTGGCACTATATGCTAATTAAATATTCCATTTCTTTTTGCTACATAGTTTGCAGACCTACTGATCTCACATGGTTAGCCACTGATACTATGAAATATTACCTTGAAAAATGTCTGAATAATACATTGCATATGTGACATGGGAAACTGGATAATTCTGTGGGAAGAGTGCGGTGTATACTCTGGACATTTGTTCACATAGGTACTTAGGCCAGTTGCTGAATAATTGTATTAATTTAGAGTCTTATATTACACTAAGCTCAGTATAACCAGTTTCTCCATTTCCAAAATGACAGAATTAATATTCTCAGAATTCTGTGATTCTATATAAAATTCCTGAAAGGGAAGTAAAAATACAGCTGGGTTCTAGACCAGAAACATGAATACATTCCTATTATCAAATTTCAGTTATGTCTAGATTTGGGTTTTAAGACTTTCTATCCAGAAATATAATTACTAAATCTTCATCCTCTTCAGTTATTTCTATGCGATTCATTTTTTCACTCATCTCTGTAGGGCATCGATAAGACACTTAGTACATTATTCAAGAGTAGCACTCACTTTAGGGACAGATGTTGATATTTAGATCCCCCTAACCAAATCCTCTTTGACTGTGAAGTGCAGGACATAAGGGTCGTGGCTCCCTGAGGTAGGCATGTTTGGGGAAATCCTCTTGAGAATATGACCATCTGGCATACATTTTGATGACATTTCAGCAGCCTGGCAGGGCTTCTGAAAAACATTTTAGATGTTTCAGTAGGAAGAGACAAAATAAATGCCTGTTACCAGCATACCGAATTTTCCCTGTTCTGTATCTGACATAAACAACAAAAAGGTCCAGATCTTATTCTCTTTGGAGTCAAATTAGAGTTCTCTTCAGTAGAAAGAATCAGTCCTATAACAGGATAGTAAATATTCCTGCTATAGCTGCTGGAATTCGGCAAATATATAAAGAACAAGGGTCCTGGGGGTATAAGGTATCTTTAGAAGAAAATTCTAAGAGAAAACAATTCCCTGAATAGTAATAGTTAGATAGATTCAAAAGCCAATTTAGAAGAAAAATAAAGATAGGATCTAAATATTTCATAGTTTGCCTGAATTGATTCTACTGGTGATAAGGGAGAGGAATTTGTGCCTTCCGTAATACTTATTGATGGACATCTACTAATGTGACTCAGTGGAGCTCATGCTAGTTGACTTATGTAAGTTTATAGTCCTATGCTTATCCAGTTCCTTCCTCCTCTAGGAGCCTGGTATGTTCAAGATATTTAGACTACTCACTTATACTTCAATAGATAGACTAATGCTGTATCTCCACACCACTACTAGGCCTGAAAATAAGTAGAGTTATCATCCCAATATCTTCTGTTGCAGTGTAACAGTCTCTTAAGTGGTCTATCCTAATTTTGCAATTAGCTTTTATATCTGCCTCCTGACTTCTTTTAAGTACTTCTTTGCTCATTTCAGTTCAAACTTTTCTATCTTTTTCACACTGTTTAAGAGTTTAAATTTCTAAAGTCCTTCAGATTCTCATTTCTTTTTGAGAATAATATTTATTCTAGTCTTACACATGTTGTGGAGAAATCAAACTGTAAAGCTTTCCTCTAGGACAAGAACCATTGCTCAAATTCCATTTTTTTGACAGAGTCTTTGTTCTTGAAAATGACCATTAACCCTAAGACCCTTGCCTTGCTTTGCCTTGCCTTGCCATCCCTTCCCTTCCTTTTTTTTTCCCCTCAGTAACCTCTTTTTAACTCCAGGCCCACGTCTGATTTAAAGGCTCTCCTTGTCACCCCTCAGGAACCACACAGCACTAGCACCTGCTTCCAATTCCTGCT
>NW_009647421.1:312766-351693 GCF_000708025.1 Charadrius vociferus | reverse complement strand
GATGATTTCTCTCAGAGGTACTTCTTCATTAAAGTAGCTGTACCTTGGAGCAGTACTGGCTGCCGCAAGCTTTCATGGCTTTTTGGAACAGAGTGCCTTGCTGAAAAAGGTTAATGATTTATCTCAATCACAGGGACCCAACCTGGTTCATACTTTCCAGAAGCAATAATCCTTTTGACTGGCTTGGCAACTCACTGATATTTGTGCTAAACTCAGACTAAGGAGTGAGGAGGAGATAAAAAGGAGCAGGCAGAAGTCAGTTTTCTCTCTTTTGAAGCCTCTGGCTCTGAGTTAGGCTTCGTGTAAAGATAAAAGAGTTAGAGGGTATAAAGGCTTATGGCACTAGGCAGATGCTGAGGGATATGTAGTACAAATCTTTGTCTCATGTTTTTGAATCTTTCATATGCCATAGTTATTTTAACTATGCACTAATTGCAGAGTATACTATTGACTCAGAGAATACACAGTGTTATGGAATAAGGAGTTACAGAGTCTCATCCTCTCTTGTAGGAGAGACTTTAGAGCTCTGTCACCTCATAGGGACAGAAAGGTCAGAACGCTGGCTGAAATTAGTGTTTCTGAATTGCCAAAACATTTTTTTTTTTTGCTTGTTTGTTTGTTTGTGTGAGTGTGTGTTTAGATATCTGCCTAATAAACAATGCCATTATTGATCCCTGTGTTTCAGGGAATCGTCTGTACCAATAGCCCGGAGACGGAAAGACAGAACGTAACTATGTTTTCAGGAATGACCAGAATGACTACATTTCCGCAAGAGTAACACTCTTATTCCACTCTTCGCTCAAGTAAATACTTCACATAAACTTTAATTGACATAAGAAAAAATACCAGCATGTTCCAGATCATTATACCATTATTGAAGACAAGTTTTACTTTTCACCTATTCTGTAGCCCAATAAGTGTTTTTTGTAAAGCGTCAGTGAGCCCTCTCCGGAGTGCTATGCACCAAAAGGATGAACAGTTTCAAGGCAGTCTATCAAAACAGGGAAGTCCTGTCAAAGTTTGAGTAATTTTGAGCAGTCCAGAAATACTCCTTTACAATACGGGGAATTTTAACAGCAAAAATAAAGGCTATTGCATAGTTTGGATCTAAATTTTATTGTTGATACCTATATAGATAACTAATTTGGGTGAAACAAACCTATCCATTTCCTAATAAGTCTTCCCCTATAAATCTTAATTTCTTCCTTGCACTGACAGAGACTTCCTGAGGACACATGGATGTATTTAGGCATTTTAGGATGCAGATAATCACTTTAGGACACCAGTCCTATGTTCAAAATTTCCTAGGTACTGAACTTCCATTGCAATTACATTTCTCAAACTTCGTTCTTTTCTCCAGCTGAACTTTTATTGAGCTTCGTTTAAGATATATACTTTTTTTTTGCTGTGGTTGCAGTAAAAATCACTATACTGCAAACAATACTTTTCTGATAACCATTCCAGAAGATGAAAAATAATATATGCAACATTGCCTACCCAGCTGAGCTTGTAAAATTCTTATTTGGGAAAGAGCAAACTAGCATTATTTCCTTCAAAAATGGGCTCTTGTCATTTTTGCACTCTTACAGAAAATGGCTTTACCAGTTTATGACTACTCCTGCCTGAAAGGGAAGTAGGAGGAGGGCAAATATTTTTTATTTATGAGTACTCCTGTAAAGGATACCACTATAACTGCCACAGAATTTGATACAGTCATTCAAGGTTTTCCTACTGCTCTTTTATTTCTTCAGTGGTTATTTATGTAGATAACTTCCATTGTTTAAAAAAAAAAATAATCTGTTATAATTCCGAGTTTTTAGAGAATTAACAGGCAAAAAACTTATGGATGGCTGGAAAAGATTACAGATAATATTCTAGTTTGTCTTAAAGATTATATTTATTTGCAAATATATTTTCCCCTCAAGAAATGATGTTTCATTGCTTTTCTATGTCTATACATAAATTTTAAATAATCAATAATTTTTAAGCAGTTTGCATTTAGGAGCATTTGTTGACAAGTTGCTTTTACATTAAAACTTCATATATTTTTTTACAAATCCCACCTTCAGGATATAAGATTCATTGCAATAATATGACTGTTCTGCAAAGGCATGGTGGAGTCTAATGTGAATGTAGTACATGTCAGAATTGTCGAGCTGTAAACTACCCAAATTTGCAGCAATTATTACTTCATTGTGCAAACTGAAAGAATATTTCCTTAAGACTTTCCTTTTTACAGTCTTGGCATGTATATTTTTTTATATTTCACCACAAAAATTGAACAGATATTTGTTAATAATCTGTACTTGATATTACTTTTTCTTGATGTTTTAATTCTGCCCTAGACGCAGGAATATCATGGGAGAAGATATATTCTCCAAGCATATTTTACCTCATGTTGCACCTGGCAGTGTGGAAAGAAGGTAGCCTTATTCTTACTGTGTCATACTACAGTCACTGTCCAAGAAGCCAGAAATATTTTTCTCTTCAGTTATCTTTGCTTGTACTACATAAATCTTCAAAGCTAAAGACATACTTGTGGCAGACCTGTGATCCACCCCTAGTCTCTGAAATCATGGACAAAACATTTTACAAATTCTGGTGCCCCAGGAACTTCAATTCCCATGTCCATACTTCTGCATAGATCAGGTGATGCTCCATAAGCTGTAAGCATTTTCTTCAATTCCCCAAAGAAAAACATGTAAAGCTTCTGTTTAAGGAACAATATGTTAATATCACATCCTAAATGCATTCAGAATATATTTAACTGATGCTGTCTATCAAGTGTCCTGAGTTAGCTTTCCATGGCCCTGTTCAGGTCCTGAAGGCAGAATGCAGTAATGAGTATGTTTAGGTCACAGAAGCTATGTGCCTGCATTAGCACTTTGCACAGGATGATTTACCCTCCTGTGAGTTATGTGGAGAACTTTCATACTGGGCTGCCATATTCCAAGTACACGTTCCTCAAGAAACATTGTACCTGGAACTCTCGTATGTGGACAGGAAGAGTTAACTAATTCATTAAAATTCCCACTAAATTCAGATGTAAATGCTTTCTTGCTATAATTTCTTCATTCCATAAACTTTATGCCGTTGACTAATTTCTTATGAAACAAACTGTTTAAATTTTCCTTCTCAATAAAGTTCCTCAGCAACATTGTCTTTTCCTCATTGTTGAGTCTTTCTTACTCTTTTCCCTTCTTTCTTCCTACCATTAGTTAAAGTTTTTGTTCTGTTTTTCAATTAAAAATGTTTGTGTCTTTTCAAATTGAAATGATCTTCGATGGTTCTTCTTTGAATCTTCCTCATTGAATCTTAGTCAGTGGTTATATATTATTTTACTCTTGGCTTTTCTTGTCTCTTCTCTATTTCTTACACAGCACTTCTGCTAAAGTATCTGCAGACTCCTTGCTGATTATCTCTGCAGAAATTCCTTACTGGAACTGATTTTTTTCTTCTGTCCCTGTTTCATGTGTAAGGATTTAAAAGTGTGTACTAGAAGTGAGTAAAAAAACACCAAACATAAAACATAAACACTAATAAGGAACCTGTATATCCAAGAATATATCTTTCAGCTGAAATGTAGTACGGACATAAGTTCTTGTTTGTAACTATTGTAACGTATCCAATTAAGTAAATATTCTTGAGAAAGTTTATTACAAATCCACCTGGTAATGCATTTAATGAAAATGTTCTTAATGCCTTCATTTCATTTCATTATACAGCCAGCTTGTTTCCTGGCCAAGCAAACTAACATGTTTGCATTATCAGCTGTTTTTTGGAATCCTTTCCATAAGGAGTTCAAAATCAGCCTAAGCATCTCTTGCTTCTAAGCAGAAGCTGAAGAACGATAGCTAAGGATTCATTTATTTGATAAATTCTGCCCTTTTCTAATTACACGCAGATGTCAATCTTCACAAATTTGGTTTAATTTGAATTTAATATTTGGGTTTTGGCCACTCCAGTCCTGCATCCTTTGTTGCAACAGTAAAATCTACTTTGACCACAGTGGAACAGGGCCAGGCCTAAAGCACAAGCGATGTGTATGAAAGGTGGCTCTGCTGCTCACTGATGTGTTGAAAGTAGGTTATCCTTCAACACCTTCCTCAGTCAGATGATTGTCTTTGTGGATTGATAGAGAGGGCATAAGTATTACATAGAAAGGATATATAGAGGTGCGTAGACAAACTTTTTTTTTTTGCCTTTCTCATACAGAAAATGAGGACCTGTTTTGAGGAACAGGTGCAAGATGCATAAGTAGGATTATGAATTTTAAAAACCATATGACTTTGTTTTGAACTAAAAGAACTCATCTGAATGCCATCTAATTGCCACTGCAATATATATAAAATACAATTTAATAGTGGTGGGAGAGTTTATTTTTAGAAACTAAGACCATGAATGATCTATTTTATAATCCTCATAATTATGTGAGTGGTAGGCTACACCATGAGAGGCAGCAGTAATCGCAACTACCCTAGTTTTAGAAAATTTACTCGTAAAGAATAAATTTTTGATAAATATAAAAGGGCAGTGAAAACCAGAAGAACGTATTTTTATTTGCCGTTTTTCAGTCTCCTTTACCTAAAAATTAATTAACAGTATCATGTATTTCATATACTATATTTGTATGTATTTTAAGGCTTTTTTTAATTGACCACCATAATAATAATTTTTAATGATTTCTTGTACATAGTTTATTTTTGGTGCAAGGAATTAGGGGAAAAATTGCTTGTACATGTAACTTTTTAGTTATTATTATGAAATATCTTATTCTAAAGGTTTTATTGATGATGAGTACCCACAACAGACGAATAAAGCACTTCTCACAGAAAGGAGAGATTAAGAAGTCTATCTACATGATGCTTCATGAAGCGTCAATGTTTCATGAAAAATCAAATGGGGTTGAAAGCAAATGTCAACTTTAAACCAACCTGAACAGAGATTTTCAGACATTTTCTAAAAGCTGCTCATTTCTCGAGTGCAAATATTAATACTCTTTTAAGATTGTTCTTAAAATACCAATCTCAGAACTATTCAACCCACAATCTGGGCAATCCCGACTTAACATTTGCCACCCATTTTAATGATGGACAGATGCTCTGTGACTTAGCAGAGAGGATTTAATCACTTGTTGATTGGAAAAATACCTTTTAGCAACCTTCTAAGCACTCTGTTGGCCAGTTACACATTTTAAATATTGCCTTAGTTTTAGTGATCGTACGCTCTCTTTTTCTTTCTAAACTTGATTGAAGATAAGATTTTGAAGACTGTTGTGGCTGCCAAAGCAACTGTCCCTCCTACATATCCTTTTTTTTGTATTCATGAACCCACAACATAATCTGCAGATCCTCTGAAAACATACTCAGTCTCCGCTTCTAGTTATAGCTCAGTACAAAAACAACACTTCCTTAATAGTGGCTCTCTAAAAGTTCTTGCTTACAGGGGACTTCTGCTACAGAATCAGTCAAAACAGTTTGTGAAAACACTGACGAAATCCTAAACGCTGCCACATGGTTTCTGCATACAGTAACTTCATACTTCATACTCCAACTTATTTAAAGCTTTGACAACATATGTCAGAGCCAAAGGCCACTTCCATAAGAAAACTTCTACAAGCAAAAATCACATTCGTACAAGTTGAAAAGTAAGTTCCTTTCTCCTTGTACAAAAAAAAAAGTCTATCAATTTCTCTATAGCATTTGAGCAATTGTTCTTCTTAGTTAGTATTTAAACAAAGTATATTTTTAAGAAGTTACAATATATTAGATCATGGCATTCTTATCTCTGGTCAGTACAAATCTTCCTGATTCCTGAAGTTGTGACCAGGAATAGTGTTGAAAACTTTATCACAATTTGTTTCCTGGTACCTTTTCATGTTTTCCTGTATCCAGATATGTCCCTGTACACATAGAGAGTGTATCCTGCTTCTATTTTTCTATAAAACATGCTCACAAAAGCGTAAAACCTATTCTGATATTTTTATTAAACTGTAGTAGGAAGACTGCTTTAATAGTCTTGACAACCATGACACATCCAGATGAGTCCTTGTGAATAATCAGTATAAGAGGCTCATGTAACATGGGCATGGCTGCAGAGACAGCCTTTGGTACATACTTCTGATACTTAGGAGATATCAATAATTTAAGGCAATCAACTCTATGCAAAGACCCCCCAAAATTAACTGCTTCTTTTCTTTTCTTTTGACAGTCTATCTGAGTGTCTATGCAAAAATATGTAATGAACACAAAAGTTGCTGGCTCACAGTGAAGCACATAGACAAGCATACAGAAATAAAAATAGCTAGAGAAACAAAATGTTAATTTCTTTCTGTTTTCTCATTGAGTAATTGTGTCTTTTATTTATTATATGATGGCAGATGCAGAAAGAAGAAATCAAAAGATTTACTGAAGGAATGTATAAAATCACTCAGCAATCACTATGGATGTATTGTGAATGAATGAAACGATTTCTTATGATCTCCAGTATAAAAAAAAAAAAAAAAAAAAAATTATATTAGATTTCAGTAGTGTTTGGAGAATAGCATTTAAATTACCTCCAGGCAATCACTTCACCGGGGAAATGGAGAGTGCCCAAACCACTTCTGATTCTACCTGCTTAAGATTCAGAGGATTACCATGTATTATTACGTTCAAATACTATTCTGTGAATAATTTTGCTTGACTATGATTTTGATACAGGTATAGCCAAGTCTGAAATATTTCACATTTTACAAATACTTTAAGTAGAATTTCCCTGCTTTTTAGAAGGAAATACAACATCTTACCAGGTAGCATGTTTTTTGCATGTTATTTCAAAATAAGAAGAGTCTCAGAACATATTCTAGACAGCCATTCAACTGATTAAGGTAAAGGAACAGCAGCAGGTATACTGAAAGCTGGAACATTTCTTAGGAATGCATATCAAACTAACAAGCAAAAAGAATACAAGCTTTAAAATCGAGAAAACTGAGTCCAGGGCACAAATCCCTGCTTTGTTTTACTTAACATCCAATTGAAAAACAACACTAAAATATCAATAAAATGGGTATAGTTGGACATGATTTTTTGTTTCTGGATGGAATTCATGGAATACATGTATCTTTATGCCCTTCCATACATCTCCCAGCCTCTTCCCAATGAAATAAATTTCCCTTGATGTAGTTATTTTAATTCTTAGCCAATGATACTGTATTACACCGATATTTAATAGTGATATTTCAGCTTCATGCTAATTCGGACAGCTAAATATTTACTGAATTACAGCAAGAGGAAATATTAAAAAAAATAATATCCCAGAACAAACAATGTCTAATCCATTCCAGACAGGTAATAGACAATTTTCTTCTTTTTTCTCAGTCTCCATGCATTTAGAGAACACTTCAGAGAGGGTTTGCTCTATGTTAACAGTACAGTCTAACGAGTCACATTTCCTCTGCTGAGAATGCTCATTCTCCTTCCATGCAGAGCTAAAGGCCGTGTCTCCCACCGGGGCTAGTAAAAATGTTGGCAGAATTATGATGTGCGTTTTGTACACATCAGTTCACAGGGCTAGAAAGATGCACCCCTGAGATCAGCTTGTATGTTTCTGCAAACCACTTGAAGCTTCAAGAAATTCTTCCTGTCTCTCCATTTCTTCTCCATCTCTCCCCTTGGTAATGACTTTATGGACACATATGAGTATTTAGTCCTTATATTCGTGAATTAATGCCACTTCTCAATACAATTCATTGGCATTATTCTTGTGGTCTTTACTAATGACAGATGAATGCAAAGGCCAGACTTCAGGCATACAGTTAGACACTGCAGGAATTAGCTATTTCCTTTGCCCAATCATTAAGATAAGTGAAGAACGAATATGACAGCAGAAATTTGTGCAAATGGTAGACAACAATGGTTGAACTGTCATGAGGGAAGGCTCTTTCACCATACCAATTTCTCCATACCAAACGGAACAAAAAGGGAGCAACACATGGAAAGGAACCTCTGTGGCATTACTCCAGAATCTACCTATCATTGTAGTGAACATCTGTCACTAGGGACTCTGCTGTCAGAGCTAGGAATTGAAAGCACAATAGTATCATGTGGCTGATCTTACCAGTTGCTTGGAAGAGAAATAATAGCCACTAGGGCACTTTATTTTGTGTGAGGCTGCTTCTGGTGAGTGGATGTCAGAGAAACCATCCCCCATTTGTTTCTTTTTCTTGTGACAAAATAGATCTAAATTTTAAGGGAAGGTACATCATTTGGTGCAGATCAAAATACAGATGAGAAGCTTTGTGATTTGTTTTAGACAGAAGCTACAAAGTAGGTTAAGTAGGTTTCCAGAAGGAAGGGTAATACCTAAATAGACAACTATGAGAGATTGTGTTTATGGAGCTAGCCAAGATGACTTGTTAGGATTTTGAGAAAGGTCTACCAATATGCCACAAGTATTTCAAGCCTTTTCTTTTTTTTTTTTTTTTTTTTTTTTTTTTTAAATCTCTAGAAGCCCTCAAGGTATGTTTGTTCATCAGAAGAAAAAACTACAAAAGACAGAATATGCCTTTAATTGTGTGGAAAAGTAATGTTGTGTTCAATCTATAGCTCCTTCAGTTTTCACAAAGCACTATTTACATAGTAGGGAACAATTTAATAATTACTGAAACTATCAGGATGCAGTCTTAAATGGTTCATAGGATCGGAAATATTATTGCAAGTTCTGTATACTTTATAGTCTGACAATCAAGTACTAAATAATTAAAAGGAGTGTCAAGACTGTAGAAAATGTAGCAGTTATATCATATATTTCCAAGAAACAAAAAACTATTTAACGTTTTGGAAAAGAGTGATGAAACCAGTTTCAGGAATTAAACATTGTCTTCATCAAAATGATGCATTACAACTAGCCTCATGAAAACAATGAATTATTTATGTGTTTATAAAACTCAGTGCAAGGTGTAATATGGATGATGAAGCCAACACACAAAAAAATGATCTTTCCAATGAAAAAATGTTGTCCAACTTCCTAAAATAAAGTTTTTAAATTCAAAACATTTTTAACTTTTTTTTTTTTTTTTTAATACTAACTTACCTGACAACCACAACTCAGTATGCCAGAATATGGTACATCAATGGTTTTGAAGGTAAGTGCATACCTTTCTTCCTCATATCACTTATTGTGGTTTCAGTACTATTGAAAACTGAAGATCTGCAAAATTAAATGATAAATAAAATAAAACCTTGTACGTTTTAAGTGAAATTTGAATTCTTTCACTGTAACTTCATGCTGGTCTTTGGTGTGCAGATCTAACTCACAAAGGGCTTAGCACCTCTGAGAGGTTTTAATGTAAAGATTGTAGATATCTGTTTAAATTAACCACCCTGCAATAGGACCCTTGGTCTTCTCTAGAGTGCAGAATAATGCAAACAAGACAGAGTTATTAAAAAGGAGGTATCTGTCAGTCCCTACACTTGGAACTCCTGCCTCCCCTGGGAGGTGGTAATGCATGGCTTGCCTCTTCTCCAGTTTTACTTGGGGAGACGATGATCATGACCAAACTTACACAGAACAGAGACACTTTCCTCCATGCACTTGTGCTGTGCTGCACGTTCCCAGAAAGTAAATGCTTAAATTTAAGAAGAACTCAATAAGCTGGACCCTCAGCACAGTCTGCATGTGGTTAAGTAAAAGCAACTGCTAGGCAGTTTGTTTTACATGTGTGGTGATTATGACTTACTTGCAGCAGCCTTGTTTTGGAAACAGCCCCTCAGCCACAATAGGAAAGTTTTGTCTTCTGTATTAGTTAACAATATGATAACATGCGTATCTGTGGTAAGACATTATATTCCCTGTAAATTTTGAGAATATAAAGATCTTATTCAGGTTAATGAAACTATTTCTCTTTCTTTCACTGGGAACTGAACAGCTTTCTAAAGCCCTTTAGCCTGTAGTGCCAGAGAGTTTTGGTACATGTACAATCATTTAGCTAGAATAAAAAAAATCAGATTGAGTTAAGTTTGTACTGAGAGAAGTAATTAACAGTTAACATTTTATATCCAGCGTAAATTGTTTTGTTTAGAGGGGTTTTTAACCCCTGAAAGTGAACAGTAGTCAAAAACCAAAGTGAAGATCTTGAGCCAGTCTAGTAATGATTTTTTTTTTTTTTTTTCCCTAGGAAGATATCATCTACTTCAGCAAAGCAGTGCAATATGTTTGGTAATAAAATTTACTCTGTTTGTAAAACGTTCTTTGTACTAATAATAGAAGTAGTCTCCACTATGAAACTTCACTAGTATAAGTCCAGCAACAATAGACTCAAGAAGAAGACCAGCACATCTGAAACTTTACAATTTCTTAATGAGGTGAGTAGTAAAATCTATCTATTAGAGGTTTCAAGAGTGAATATGCATGTAAACTATGCTTCCACAGAGTGTGATAAAAAAAAGATTCAGTTTATAGCAGGGGCTTAAAAAGTAAACAAAAGCCCAAAGCAGTGGTTTGAACTATCCAGATTTAAAAAATTTTCAAAGTCAGAAGAAAACAACATTTAAAATGGTCTAAAGTGAATATAAAATGCAATTTGTAGCATTTATGTACCACAGTAATTAAGTATGAAAAGTAATGTTAAGATGTAGGAGTGTCTCAAACGGAACATAGCTTCTCAGCATATATCTGTACTTAGTAGGTATACCAGCATATGGCTTTCACCATGTAGTAGAGTAATAAGCTGTGTTCTTCGCACAGTCGATAAATGGATTGTGTACTGCATTTAACAAATAAATGTTTTATGTAACACTTGCTCTTTTTTCAGAGTTAAGCTACATCATGTTATAACCACAAAGGAAAATCAGAACTTCATTTATGTGTTTATTTATCAGGTTTGGGGAGGTTAATTATAAGAACATAATGTATTGATATACAATGAATTGCTTCTTTTGTATTTTGGCAGATTATTCCCTTTTAAAAATTACCAAATGGTCTGTTTTTAAACTTTGGTAGAAACAAAACAAAACAAAAAACAAACAAACAAAAAAAGCCCCAAACCAAAGAACAACCTTCAAGGATGAAACCTGGTCCTCCAGTTTAAACACAGAGAAAAATTTTAAAGCTGAATCATACAGCCATGAGAATAGGGGGGTTTTAATGGAATTGCTGACATGGCCTTAAGTATTTCAGCACTAACAGGTATAGCTACAATATAAAACATCCTCAATGTAATAAAAACACTCGTCATGCATAATAACAGGGGATTGGAGACACTATGTGCCCCTGTAGAAAACAAAAAAAAATCCCAAACCCCACACCTGCTAAGAAACAAAACTGTACTATTTTGTGGTTTTTTTAATGAAAAAGAAGTAATATTATTTTCCATATAATCAGGAAAAGTTGAGAATAAAAATTAAAAACAAACACACAAAATGATAAAAAAATATTTCAGTCATTCTCCCATTATAGTTTTATAAGACTTGTGTCTGACACAGAGCTTTGGTGTTACAAAGCAGCTGTATAAAGACTTTCTTAAAGTGACATCTTGGGATCCATGCTGAAACACTGGAATAAGAGATTTGTTGTAATATACAGGTTAAAAATGCTTTCAAAGGTTCTCCACTCTATCTCTTATTGTTATTGTCAGACCCATAGGAATAAGATCAGAGTTAACAATCACCAGCATGCTGGATTTAAAGACAGAGAGCACAGAGAAAAAAAAGAAAAAATCCATGCTTTCCTTGGTTTTGCCCCAATTTTATGTCATTATTTTTTTATTTTATATTACAGACAAATATAAACTCAAATTTGGTGAGTGTTTTGATGTGCCTATTTCCCAAAAAGGAATAGAGTAAGCACCAGTTTCCTCAAGACAGAACTGTTTCAGAAAATCAGGTATCTAAATAATGAGTCTGTTTCCTTTCAATATGTTTTCCTTTCAATTTATTTTTCTGCTCTTCTGGACTTTCAGAAACACTGATGCTGCCTAATGATCTATTAAAAGGAAAAAAAAAACCCAAACCTGATTTCATTGATCTTCTAATTCCAAACTTTTTTCACTTGAGGATCTTATACTGTCTTACAGTCTTATGGAAATATGTACAATCACTAAAATTAATAAAGTTTTCCAGAGGGATTCTGGATTCCTTGTTAAAATTTAAAGCCTTGACACCATTGAGTAAGTTTTATGTGAGAAGCAAGCATTATCTCATAATTTTCTGAGATATATACAAAAGTTAATTTTCCCCTTGCTGTTGTATAGCTGAGCACACAGCTTTTCAGTAACTTGCCAACTGAAATGACTAGCTAGTCTGACCGCAGGAAATTCCCTGGACGTTGTATGGATAGGCTCCATAGCATGCTTCTATCATGCAAGGACAGAACGTGACACATAAGAAATGCCAGCAGAAAATTTATAACAGTAAGAGAAAAACTGGATAGAAGAGAACGGTTTCTGCATTAGTATCAAAGTGGGTTTTCAGAACGATCCAGGTAGACTGCCCAGGATCCATGTGAGAAATGTAGAAGGTTTATTTCCACAGCAATGTTGGGTTTTTTAAAGTTCTTTTGATTTTTTAACCTTGAAAAAAGGTTGTCTTGTATTGTGTCTAAACTTTGGCTGAAAGGGCTGAAAATGTTTCTGAGAGTCCCTGGGATTTAGTAAGCAGAGAATTTACCAATATAATGTTACCATATGCACTAACATTGTCAGACAAATTCTTCATAATGGAGAAATCAAAAACTGACTAACAGAAGACTTGTGTAGAAGCATTTCCCATTTAAAGACACTTATGAAAATCATAGGAAAGATATATTAGCTTAGTATGGAAGTACAGAGAAAATCACATCTATGTAGAGAGATCTGCTCAGTGAACTTTGGACCTAAGGAGAGATAAATCAAATTAATTTGAAGAATTCTTTCGGAAGAATAGAAGAAAATAAAGGATATGCATAAAAAGTAATGATTGTTTTAATATTTAATGTTATTAAATATTATGACTACCTTTTAATAGCATAGTAAGGTTAAAGTTTTAAGTGAGATATATTTGGGTGTTAGTAATATGATATTACTACATTTACTGTAATAAAAGGAACTTCTGAATACTGAGTTGGCACTTCTTGGACTTATTTTAACTGATTTCCATTTAACAATGTGTTGACTACACAGATACAAGCACGCACCCACATCTTTCTATGTGTGTGTGTGTGCATATGTATGGATAATATAGGTTATGGATTGTTGTATAATCATGGTAGAATCATAGAATCAGAGAATGGTTTCGATTGAAAGGGACCTTAAAGATCAATTAGGTCAAAACCCTCTGCCATGGGCAGGGACGCCTCCCTATAGACAAGGTTGATCAAAGCCCCACCCAGTCTGGCCTTGAACACTTCCAGGGATGGGGCCTCCACAGTTTCTCTGGGCAACGTGTTTCAGCGTCTTACCACCCTCACGGTAATGAATTTCTTCCTCATATCTAATCTAAATCTGCCCTCTTTCAGTTTAAAACTGAAAGCTCCTTGTCCTATCACTACACTCCCTCATAAGGAGTCCCTCCCTGTCTTTCCAGTAGGACCCCATTAAGTACTGGAAGGCAGCTATAAGGTCTCCTGATGCCTTCTATTCTCGAGGATGAACAACTCCAACTCTCTCAGCCTTTCTTTAAAAGACAGGTGCTCCAGACATCTGATCATCTTGTGGCCCTGTGCGTCTGGACTTGCTCCAACAGGTTCATGTCCTTTTTATGTTGGGCACCCCAGAGCTGAATGCAGCTGGAGTCTCACCAGAACAGAGTATAAGGGCAGAATCACCTCCCTTGACCTGCTGTCCACATTTCTTTACATGTAGCTCAGGATGCAGTTGGGTTTCTGGGCTGAAAGCACACATTGCTGAGTCACGTTGAGCTTCTCATCAAACAAGATCCTCAGGTCCTTCTCCTCAAGGCTCCTCTCAATCCATTTTCTGCCTAGCTTGCATTTGTTCTTGGCATTGCCCCAACCCAGGTGCAGGACCTTGCACTTGGTCTTCCTGAACTTCATGAGGCTTGCGTAATAGTTACAGCTGCTGAGACAAATCTTGAATGTTTTGCGCATTTTGAACAGAATTTTCTGGAAAAAAAAAAATAAACAAACCAAACCGAACAAACTGGAGGTTAGAGGAAGAAAGCAATGGAAAATGGCAGGGAATGATGACATGTTGAAGAAATTTATTCTGATCTAACTGAAAACAAGAAAATAGGCTAATCTGCCACATTAACTTTAGAGGAGAATTAGCATATAAATTTGATAAACAAGCTATATTATCAACTTCAATCAGTAAAAATATTTACAGTACTTGACTTTAGATAACCAATAATTTACACCATTACAATCTTTCTGAATTTCCATTCAGAACAAGAATAGTTAGATCTCTTCAAGTGGAAGTGTAATTTTCATCCAGGCTCACTCCTTTTCTTGTCATGGCTAAATTCAGCAATGGAAAAAACACATTCCTGATTTTGTTCTTGAGGCCTAATTTTAATAATTAAGATCATATTTAGCCTCAAAGATATGCAAAACTTTGTTGTAATGTTCATGAGGATGAGACACATCCTTAGATAAAATTAGCAAATATTCAGAGATTTATCAAACTAACCAAAAAAGATGCAGTAAGTCATAACATCTGTAAACTGGCCATGTTTAAGAGTAAAGGTGCTTGATAAATTTAAAGGGGTCAAAATATTTTCTTTTCCTTTCTCCTTTAAAGACCTCCTATGAAAATATTTATGTAAGAGGTCAGGGCTGTCCAAGAAGGCCATTACAATGTTGGGTACTTATATGGTTAATTTGTCCCTATTGATAGTCTTCAAATTTATTTCCAAACAATATAATTGACGTTTTGGTTACAAAAAGCAAAATCAAGTATTAAAATACATCACCGTCAACAATTTTGTCAATGTGAATTTATTTTTTTTTTTCTTCACAAACACTCCACAGAAAAGATCACAGGAAAACCTAGGTTGATGATCTGGAGATAATTTTCCCTTCTGAGTATGTAACATGTACCTCTTCTTCCTCTCCACTACAAAATTACTCTCCAATAGATCTTTCACTTCTGTAAACCTGTCAGACATACAACTATCAACATACTTGTATAGACTTATTTACGACAGCTTTCTATTTTGACCACATCTTTACAAGCTTCAGATATGTCACCTTCACCATGATCTTTGTCACTGAAATCTTCAGTAAGGTAATTACTTTAGTCAAGTAATCTTCAACTTCTTCATGTTTCCCAACCCACATATAAAGGTTCTTGATCTTTTTCTTTTTTTTATTTCAGCT
This sequence comes from Charadrius vociferus, assembly GCF_000708025.1. Taxonomy (NCBI): domain Eukaryota; kingdom Metazoa; phylum Chordata; class Aves; order Charadriiformes; family Charadriidae; genus Charadrius; species Charadrius vociferus. Next base: position 336,402 of record NW_009647421.1, on the reverse strand, counting down.
TCCAGTTCATTCAAGTTATGACAATTGAAGAAATATTATCTTTCAACAAAGTTCATCTCTGATTCAAATCTCTTTACTGACTTCAGTTAATTCCCTATTTAGTCCAAAGCTTTTCGTCTCATTTTCAAACTAGTTTGCTGAAGCTGGAGCTATATATCATCAAACTCACTAGACTGAGGTTGTTTCGGTGTCACCTATTATTTTCTGTTTGTATCTCACTAATCTGATTGCTTTCAATGCTAGCCAAGATTTCATCTTCCTCAGCAGCATATCACAGCGTACCAAAAAATAGTTTTCTGCATCTCAGTGATTTTGTGCACACAGACTTAATTATTCCAGAAATGTCTAAGAAGTAGGGTTTTGCTGCTGCCTACCACTGACTTCAACAGAGCTACAGTCTCACTCATATTTTTTTAAATATATGATCATATTTTATTTTGAACTGTAGTATTTAGCATGACTTACTAAGATTTTTTTAAAGTGGCAGTGTTGGAAACTTTTAGGTTCCATATCTGCCGTGATCATACTTCCTTTGTCCCAAAGCCTTGTTTTCATTCTTAAGTGTAAGTGAGAAAAAAGCACCTATTTTTTCTACTGTTTTTATTGCTCACCTATCTAAAATCACACTGAACCACATTAAGACCACAGCAACATTAACCACATATATGCTTTTAGACATAGTACTTCAAGAAATAAAATCTAAAAATACGCTGGCAGATATCATTTTAAAGAGCTGTAACAAGTTGGAAATACCAAATCTTTCTATATCTAGAGGTACTGTATATCCCAGGATTCCATTGGTCAAATGTTATTTACAGGTCTGATTAAGAATAGGTTTAGATTTCAAGCTGTATTATTTATTGTAATAGTTTCACAGTGTTGTTTCTTCCCTGTAATACTTTTTTATAATGTAAATTGTATTTTATAAGCAATATGTTCATTTCATGATGTATTTACACTATTGCTTTCCTATTAGTCTTTACAAAGCTTCCATAATACAGGCTAGAATATTTACAATGGTTGCAAATTTTTGTAGTAGTTGACAATACAGACAATATTTTACTACCTTTCAATGACTAACATAAATGCAATAACTTATATGAGATTAAAAGAGAATCAAAACAGAGGACTGGACTAGAATATTGCAAGAGGCTACTTAATGTATTAAAATGAGACTGCCTCAAGTCCATTATGCACACTACTACAAATTTCTGTTTGATACCACCTAAATGATAATGAATTTAGAAATGTCAGTTTTATTTCATACTGACTTTTCATTTTAACCCTGAAGACAAAATGCCTCTTTTGTGACCCTGGGTAAATAAGTATTGCAGTAATTGATTCTTGCATATTCATTTTGTCAAACTGCAAGAAGTTATTTGTGCAGTCCAAGACTCATGCTTATTTAAACTTAACGGTTATGCCAAAGAAGAACTAGCAAAATAGCAAAATAAACTGAAAACTGGATCTGAAATTGGTTTAGTGGGAATGTTTGAGATAAAGGAAATGTTGATTTACAGAATCAATTGTCTCTAGGGCATATGGAATATCTTGCAAGAATACTGCATGCATCTGAAGATTGTAACTGTTTTATGTTGGGTGTTTTAACATTCAGAAATGAATAGGAATCACGCTCACTCCATATAAAATAAAAATGATTCCATGCCAATGAGGTGTATTATTCTAGTTCACTATTCATTCAAAATGCTGATAAAACCTATAAGCCCAGAGGACTGAAACAGCTCAAGAAATTGATATTGGTAAAAAGAAAATAAAAGTGAAGATAAAGAAAGAAACTCATTTTTGTTTGTAGTTCAACAACAAATTGCACTGCTTTCAAATGAACCTAGGAGAACAAGGTTATTTCACCTTCAAGAGATAAGTGTGGATTTTAGATGCTTCCTGAAATCATGTTCACCATCCAAACCACTTTCCCTATTACATAACAAAGAATTCAAGTTTGCTTTTATTATCCCAGAGCATTGCTGCTGAGACCTCTGTTTAATCTACTAGCTCTTCATATATAAATACAGTTGTACTGTGTATGCACATTTAAATAAGAGCTTGGGTAGAATTTGGTATAGACACTTCTGCAATGAGGTTAGTAGGATTCCTAAATTGCTTAAAGAATAAACCATGACAGTTTATGCTATTGTGAATGGTGTGATGACAGTTTTCCAAGCTCTGCTTTTAGTACATTAGAGTAAAACTAATAATAAATGCATTAAATTCTCCATGGAATTTTTACAAGAATTTTAGGGCAGGACACAGCTACTATTAGCTGAAGATAGTCCCAGTTCAATTCAACAATTGCTCTTACATCCCTCATTTTCTACTAAATGAGCATCTAGGCTCTTGTATGTTTTGTGTGGACAGTTCTTGTCCAATCACAGCTCAAGCACCCAGTCATACGGCTGCTTTTGTACATGTGTAATTTTCTACATAAATATTTCAATGAAAGTATAATTTTGGACAGGGATAAAAGTTTTTAAGGGAAATTCTGGAAGTAGGAAATCATACAATAGGTGATGTAGATATGCACTTCCAAGATAAAAACAAATACGTGTTTTTTCCCCATATGTACCTAAGAGGGTTCATTAATTTATTAGGTAAGCTGGTGAATTAGGACAAATTATTTATTGATTTTAAAGACTTCTTACAATTTGCAGTTATATGCCCCATTTTCTATGCTAATTCTACTCATGCTAATTTTAGTCTAGTGGGAATGCCATTTTCCTTAAAATAATTGCTCCTGAATTACAGCTATGTGAGTGGGGAAAAAATATTTTCTTTGTAGGCGTGAAGGGAGGGATTTATCTGAGCACATAGGACTGTGATTCTGTCTCAATGCAGAAGATAAACCAATAGACATGAAACCGGACTTGTGTTTCACTTTTATGCGACTTACCAATAAATAACAAGGACGAAGTTTCAGTAGTTTTCCCTTAAATGTTTTGTATCTAGACAGCAGTGTGAGGTCACTATTTACTTGACATCTGAATTTATTTTAGGTTTCCTTTACTCAAGCACAATTTATTGCTCAGGATTTGAGCCAAAGACAGCCTTCAGTCTTTGAAGGATGAGAAAGTACAGGCATTTTTTCACTTTAAAAAAAAAAAAAAAAAAAGGAAGTGTTCTGTGGTATCCTCTGATTTTATAACTAAGTAGCATTTGCAGTTTGGGCTGTTTTATACTCTAGCTGAAGCTTACAAACTGAAAACAGTAGATTCCAGAGGCATGTGATTGGAGGAATATCTGCATCTTTTTTCTGTGCATCAGATACAGAAATTTAAAAATGTTTGCTGTATCAGTTTACAGCTGATTATGAACCTGAGATATTTTATGCTACGTAAGTTTTAAAATACATTATTTCTCTAAAAAGAATTGTTTTCAGGTTTCCTGCATAATATTGTTATCTCCCAAAGTACAAGTCTTTGTGCAATTTTTTGTAAATGTAGAACATATAGAACATCTTCAAAGAAAGTCGAATATGTGCATCAACTGAATATGTGCTGTGTGTGAAATTATTTGCTGTATCTCACAAGAATCCCTGAGCCAAACCTGTGACAATTATACACGGAAGGTTGACTATTCTATAATGGTGAATTTGTGTATCTTATTTCTAATTGTATAAGGAAATAGTTGAATGAACAAAGACAGTTCTCTTTTTTCATTCTCAAATTGAGTTGAGTTTTTTTTATTTGCTGGGAGAGTTTTACTGGAAACAAATTTAACTTGGCTGAACAGGTGCCTATGCTGAAGCATGTGCTATTGAGGAATATCTTCAGTATTCTAGAGTTTCTGGATTCCCTCTGTCAACACCTAAGCTAAAATATATATATTACAAATCTAAAATAAGTAAAAGAGGTCAGAATTCCTATTCACATTATTTTATTCCAATTTTCAGCTTTAAATGATAGCCATCAGTTCAAAACACTATTTCAAAACCTTCTGGAAAAATATGAAAGATGTATTATCATCTTTTAGGTAAGATTTCTTTTCTCAGTCAGTAACTTATTTCTCCACAAAGTGTTAAATGGAAATAAAGACTGAAAGTGAACACAGTAAAATGTAGCAATGGAAGAAAGATATGTTACAGGAATGGCAAGATTAGTAAATACTTAGAGAAATTTTTTGATTACATTTACCATATCCAAAAAGCCAAACACATTTCCACCTTCATAGTTATTCACAAATACCTATTACTTCGACTAGATAAGGTTGTAATTTAGAAAACCAGAATAAATCAGTCCCTCAGTTCCTTACTAAAGTCTGATCTGGGAGATTTGAAAGAGCATGAACATATCCATTTATTTGGATCCACGCTTTCTACTATTGGTTACAAGCTTTCCTGATAAATTCAAAGTTTGGTCCTAATCACACACACTCCACTCCTTTTGTTCAATTCTGCAGCTATCTGATTTTTCATAATCTTGATCTCTCTTTTCTGCCCTTGCCTGTCACATGTATTTGTTCTGCTTATTGTCAAGAGCCAGGCTTTGTTTGAATCACCTCTCTTCCTCTCCCTGCCTTGCTTCCGTGTCACATGTTCCAACCATATCCTCTGTTGTCTCATACCTTTTATTCTTCAAGTTTATTCTACCTTTTTGCATCTGTGAATTTTTAATTCAATTTTGTTATAATTCTTTTGCAACACAATAACAGGGACTGTGAAAATTCCCCACAAACCTACATCTGAATATCAGCTGATACAGTGTTAATTTTTTAAACTTTATACCACTCTCTCTGTACCCTGGAGTGTCTTTGATGTTTCTCTTTAATTATCTTCCTTATATTTGCCTATCGTGTTCTGATTAATAGATTTAGTGGGGGCGAACAGCTAAGTTACTATTTCACTGACTGACATAAAATTATCTCAGACCTCAAATAACAAAGTGCCTGCAGATCCTCGAGAGATTCTGGCTGGGTCAACTCTTTCTGTAACTTTTCACCTATAAAATTCACTGAATTGAGTACAGATATAAAAGTATTAAATATCTGATTACCTTATGACATTTCATGCTGAAATTCCTCAGATAAAGACTGTTTCAAATGGCAACAATGGTAGGACTAAAGGCCTTTGTATCAACAGCAACCAATTTGATAGTTTGTTTATTTAAATTAATGAACATGGCAAAAAACAGAGGATAAGAATAAACAAATCAGAAACTGAAATAAAGACTATAACACATTGACACTTAGGAAGTAGGGCAGAGATTTGGTAGATATGCTTGAGATTGGATGTGATACGACCTTCATTCATTATACCACATTGAGGCTTGACGTCCTGAACAGAGTTGAATATTTTAAGGAGAACAAAGTAGTAATACAACACTAGAGGATGGGCCTCAGATTTCATTGGTTTTCCCTGTTTTAAGAGGACAGTTATTTGAAGACACTGGCACAGTTAAAGCAGGATTGAAAATAAGTTGTTGGAACTGTATAAACAGGAGGTGAGTTCACTATCAAAGATGAAGTCAAACAAATGCAGCAATGGCACAGCTGCACTTCAGAATGTCCTTGTTGCTCAATAGGAGTATTGCTATTTCTGAGGCATTTATGTTGAAGAAAAGGAGGAAGAAATATTCCATAAGAAATCAACAAGAGAATTAAAAAATCCGGGCTCATAGGCAGATGTGGAACAATGGTCATCTTAGTGTTTAAAATGGTAATCAGATTACATCTATGAAACTATTTATATTGTGAAGTGTATGTTACCAAAGTCATACTCTGAAAGAAGCTAGAAGAAAAAATTGATGGAAAACAAAGACACTTGAAAAGTTGATAATTGGTATAATGAAAAGCACCATTTTTTCTTTTAAAAAAGTTTAGAATGCTGGTAAGAGTTTGGGTTCTTTTCCTGCTATTCCTTGAACAATAATCAGGATTTATTAAGCATATTTATTTTCTCCTGAAAATGTCAAGTTTTCTTTTTAATAGAATTGAACAACATGAACAAAGGGACAGCTTCATACACACAAGATCAAAAGTCAATGAAGCTCTGGAGTTTATACAACCTGAGGATTCTTCAGCCATTTATTTAATTCTTTCTGTTTAAACTCAGTTTTCACTAACCCACAGGTGACATTCCATAATCACTTTCGAGATTTGCACTAGACAAATGGTTACGAAGAAAAGAAGCTTGACCTTAGTTTTCCTTCACTATAACAGCGCTTTGCTTAGCTATAACAAAGTGAAAGTGTCTCAAAGGCCATTTGAAGGCCTTTTTCACTAAAAGGCCTGTTTAAAAGGGACCTTGGCACAAAACTAAAGTCAAGACCCTTGCCTTTGAAAAACTAATGCATTTTTACAGAGAAAGGGCTGATAACATCAGCATTTTATCTTACGTATTGCAACTACAGTTGTCTATTTGACTGTGGCAATCACAACAATACTACCTTAAGGAAGGGTAACGGGGGGACACTGAGAACCAGATTGTTGCTTTGAAAGGTTGAGTGTTTGGACTCAGTCAGCCAAATTTACCATCATTCTACTGGGACAAGAAAAAATTGTACAAGCTACTCCGAAAATTTCATAACCAGGTACTGTTTTACTCTTGTCAGCTGTAGGCTTTGCCACGTGAATTATAACAGGATGGAGAGTAAAACTGAGTAGAAACATTACAAAAACCTAGTGAATTACAATATATGTATGCAGTTTACCTAGCATACTAACTACATGCTACAGATGGACATTTTGAAAATGATTTATGCAAGTGAACAAAAAGCCTAGATCCTTTCTGTTGAAAACCTCTTGCTTGGTAGAACCACAGATACTAATGAACAAGTTAAAATTCTTTGCTACACTGAGCATTGCTAAAGCTTCGGCTGTCGGCTGTAGCTAATCTCACGTCAATATTTTCTCTAGTGCTCTGACTTAAATGTAGCATAGAAGAGGAAGTGGTAGTAGGTCTTACGGATTAGGTCTTCTCAAGAGGAGAAATATCTGTGTATCACAACCCTTGGTCATGTCTGTATGGAATCGGTGACTGGAAGCAACTTAATGTGATTAAACTGATCCCTGTCAGGTCAAACTGGTGCACCTTGTGATTCGTTCCATCTGAGGGGAGAGGGATTAAAGCAGAGCAGTAGCATTGTCTGAATGACAGGTGAAGGGGAAAATGTTGGCAGTCTGGAGCTATGTTATCGACCAGGTGAAGGAAAGTAAAGTTATATCAGGAGGAACAGTTGTGTTTAATTTTCACTAATGTAGCATGCCTGTTGCACCAACTATAAACTTTAAGAGTATGTTGAGATAGAAGACAGTTTGTCTAAAATATGATTTTTTTACATCTTAAAGGCAAAATAACAAAATATTCAACATTATCCTCACACTGACATTTCTGCTATGTTCTGCTGCTATGGGTATGATTTGAATCCAACTAATTCTGAAGGGTTTTACTGCTCATTTTTAAAATGCCATGTTGTGTTCTGTGCTGATGGGCAAACCACACAATGCTTCAGGTTTTTTTAGCAGGTATCAGAATGTAAATCAATAAAGCCCATCTTAGTTTTATAATCCAGTATAAAAATAGCAAGGGGGCAGAGAGGGGATGGGGAGAGAAAGTACACCATTGTGACATGGCCATGACTTTCTACCAGCTTGGCATTCCTCTGATACGTAACATCACATTTATTTTGGCTCCTAAGATTATTTTTCAAAGTAAGAGAAATAAAGCCTTGCAATCCTTATGAGACTTACCTTGAGCGATGCCAGAACTAACTTAGATTAAACATGCAATTGCTCACATTTACAGACCAGAATATAGGACATTGAGTCTCAGTGACAAATTCAAACCCATCTGTCCCTGCCATAAATGACTATATAATAAATGTATCTGAAACATAATATATGGACAAAGCTGTATTATCCTTCTTATTCTTTATTACTGTATTTTTATAATGTATTCTAGAGTTTCTTGGAAACAGAACTTTGAGATTTTATTGGAATTCTCTGTTATACCAAATAGTACCCTAAAACTACATTTTAACTGAATTACAATTCACTATAACCTAAGGAGAAGGTGATTTGCCAGGAATTATAAATACAATACATGTACATATATACATGTGCCTGTATATGTACATCAATATATTCACAATCCCACAGCTGCATGTCATTGTGGACATGTAGGTTCTGATCATATAAGCAGACAGTGCTATAAGGGTGACTTGAAACTTCAGCTTTTCCTTTACTAAGCAAGAAAACCCTGTGCACACTTTAGCACATTTGAGGGAAGAAGTAGATAATGGCACTTTTACATACAGATTCACCAGATCAGCATGCTTACTTGCATTATTACAACTTCAGCAAAAGCAAGTTATCTTTTATGACATCGGAGAATGTGTATCAGGCTGAAGTCTGTGATGTCAATATAGGGACACATAAAGAGGATTCCCAGTAACAAAAGTAATTTCTGGAAGTATATTTGTCAAACATGCTGTGCACATTGAATCCGTATCTGACTATTCTGTGAGGCAGAATGGTCCTCAGAACCATTTTTTCAGATATCTGAATTTCCTTTCAAAACCTCTGAGTCAATCTGAAAGGTCTTACTTTTACAAAACCAACATAACTAATGTCAAAGATATCATAGCTGGTAGCAAGATGCAGTAAGGGTTAATATGGTCTTTCTACCCCTGTGGAAGTAAACAATACTAAACTTCCAGATTTTTCAGTGCATCTGCAAAGCATCATTCTGAAGGTTGCATAGTAGGAGGATTATAGAGGAAGGAGTTAATCTGTTTGAAGAATAAGCAATTACAAATGCATTCATTTTAAGTATATATTAAATAAAGCAAATATAATTATTGTGGTGTGAACATTCATTAACTGTAGTTTTGTTTTGATATTTGTTATGAATATATTATAGATACGTGCATAAAATTATCTGTAAAGATTTAATTACATGTTTGATAAACAGAAAATTTGCACTACAATTATTTGTATAACTTTAGGATAAAGTGAGATAAATAATAATTTTCTGTGTTCATGACAATCATGTGTTCCATTACTAAACAATTATTTTCATCTTGAAATTAATGAGTAAAATAGCAAAACCTGATTGATACATAAAACAAACCCATTTATCTGGAGAATTTTCCCACTAAGGAGATGTCAAATAATGCAATGAAGTACAGTGCAACAACAACCAACCTAATGCAAAAATGCCTGTTAGAGAACTGGAAGTGGAACAGGTACTAAGTAGAATGGTGCACTACACTTAAAAGCTTTGCTGAAAGATAAAGACTGCTGCTGCAGGCACTTCTATTCTAAGCATAAAGACAATAACTTTTTTCCTAGGCTTTGTGTTGTACTTTGTACATTTGGAGCTTGCATCGTTACTTGCTCTCTTGGCTTTTCACTCCACTGTGTTGGATATACACATGCCACGGCTTATATCAGAGCAAACAGTCTTGTTTCCTTGTGAAACAGGAAGAAAACTTAACTGACATTATCTTAATGTTTCTACTGTACTTGATGTATAAAGATTCAATGTATCACACTACAAATCTGAAGCTATGAACATTTTACAAGCTCTATTCAAACACAGCCCCAAGCCTTTGAAAGGGCTCCTACTAACAATTAGAATGAAGTAGAATTTTGATTCTGCATTTCTAACTGTACCAAATATGCACAAAGAAAAAACTTTCTTTCTGTTACTGGGATGTGCTTTGTAAGTTTTACCAGGCCTAATAATCTGTGGGAAGAAATTATTTAATCTCCTATCCTGTACCTATCTGTGCACTATGATACTGAATTGGTGAATTAATTATAGGTCACATTAGCAGCTTTCTCTAGCACATACATAATCAATAAAAGCAGACAGATAATCATAAAGACAACCTTTACTGACAGCATTTTGATTTGTTTGATAAAAGAACGATAGCCGCACTGGGTTGTCATGCTGACGCTGGTCAAATACAGAATTAATTTCTGAACTCCTCGGTGGGCCAAAGCCTTCAAGTCCATGGGAAAGACTGGGAGAATATTTCTTCTCAATTAATTTTTAGACTTTTTATTGCTTTGTTGAAAGAAACTACAAGTTAGGTGAAGTAAAATTTCCATACCTGCAAATGTCACCTGATGGAAATGAACATTCTATTTCATATAAATATCACAAATAGATCTGCTGCACAGGAGAGGGCTATTCAGTTGCATATAGTGAATGAACAGTGCAGAAAGATTAAAAACTGAGCCTGATAATGGCAGAGTTCATGTGTGAATTAACTGTTCCTCAAATATGAACCCAGATGAATTCAGCTTACCTTCTTAAAGTTGTAGAATCATTTGATTGGAAAGGACCTTTAAGTTCATCAAGTCCAACCATAAACCTAACACTGCCAAGTCTACCACTAAACCATGTCCCTAAGTGCCACATCTACATGTCTTTTAAATAACCTCCAGGGATGGTGACTCCACCACTTCCCTATGTAGACTGTTCCAATACTTGATAAACCTGTCAGTGAAGAAATTTTTCCTAATATCCAAGCTAAACCTCCTCTGGTACAATTTGAGGATATTTCTTCTTGTCCTATCACTTGTTACTTGGGGATGAGACTGACACCCACCTCTTCACAACCTCCTTTCAGGTATTTTTAGAGAGCGATAAGGTTTCCCCTGAGCCTCATTTTCTTCAGGCTACACAACCCCAGTTCCCGCTGGCGCTCCTCATAAGACTTTTTTCTCTAGACCCTTCACCAGCTTCGTTGTTCTTCTTTGGACACACTCCAGCACCTCAACATCTTTCTTGTAGTGAAGGCCCCAAAGCTGAACACTCTTTGAGGTGCAGCCTTACCAGTGTCCAGTAAAGGGGACAATCACTTCCCTAGTCCTGCTGGCCACACACCCTTTCTGATACAAGCAAGGATGCCATTGCCTTTCTTGGCCACTTGGGCACACTTCCAGATCATATTCAGCTGTCCGTAGACCAACACTCCCAGGCCCTTTCTGCCGGGCAGCTTTCCAGCCACTCTTCCCCAATCCATGATACTAACCTTCTTCGTCCAATAAAAAAATTACAATATTATTTCTGAATAGATTAGTCAACTGTGACTATATTCTATGGATTTCTTGAAACACAAAACACACTAGCCAAAAATGTTTAAGTTTGTGTCTATGACATTTGGAACAATCAGATCATAGCCTCACTCCTATTAAAGTGAGGAATATAAGTCATTCCACTTTCATCATACATAGGTTCTTCACTGACTTCAGACTTAATAGTAGCTAACAGAGCTTGGGGAAGAACTTTGGAATTCTTTTTTTCCATTTATTGGTGTTGGATTAATATCAAAGATTATACTAATAAGAAAAAGCCCTTATTTTCTGGTCCGTAATGCAAAAAATAACAAACGTTCAGAGGAAATCAGCTCTAAAGCTATGTGCACAGCAGACAATTTTAAAATGGGCCAGACTGACACATGTTTTGTCACTTTGACAGAAACTAATATGTATTCATATTTTCATATATTTTATATCTAAAAGGAATCATTGGGATTACCTTGCCTGACCTCTCATGTCATTTGGAACACAAGACTTACTGATATTAATACTTACTTCATATCTAATAGATGTGCTTGAACTACTGCGAGATTCTTTTGGGGGGGAAGAAAAAAAAAAAGTTTAATATTGATTTAAAAATTTCCAGAAATAGAAAATCTGTTAAAGTCTTGGTAAATTGTCCCAGTAGTTAATTACTACCCAACATGAAAATCTGTGTCCTATTTCTGGTCTCAATTCATGTAGCTTGAGCATCCACCCATTGTTTCTTCTCCCTTAAATTGAAGAACATTCCATTAATCAGATTTCTGTTTCAGTAGGTACCTATAGACTGTGATTCTGGCACTCTTAACCTTTTACTTGATAAGCTAAATAGAGTGAGCTCCTTTCAGATCTGTCATTATCTGTACGACTAAAGGGGAAAAGTAGAAGTTGCGGATCATAAGTGAGAGGGTAGAGGGGTTGGAGGGGAAAAATACAGAAAATGTACAAATCTACACTGCCGTCCGTGTAGGCAATTAATTATAAACATGTGAAAGGAATGCTACAAGCAAACGGTTTTGGAAGACTGCTACAATGTGCTTGTTTCAACTCGAATACTTTAACCTTTCTTTGAACTTCTGAGTTTTTCAATATTATTTTTTGCAAAAAAAAAAAAGTGGAGTATGGACACCATAACTGGACTCAGCATTCCAGTCATATCCATGTCAAAAAAACAGAGATACGTACATGACACAGAGGTAATAAAAATTCTACTCCAATTAGATTATTTCCCCATGGAAATGTTTTCATTCATTCATTCACTGTCAAATTTTTGGCCACAATGACACATACATTTAGCATATATTTCAGTTTAATAGCTACTTTTTTTTTTTTTTCACAATCAGTACTTCCCTGAATGATTCTCCATCTTGTTAGCATGTGCTACATTTTTTTCTGCTTGACTAATGTACTTTACATCTGTCATATTGTAATTCTGCCAATTTACAATGACTCTGTTTATGTCAGAGATCTTCACTATTTATGATTTAATGAATTGGTATTTGTTACATAAAAAATCTACCAGGAAAATTTTATTAATGTTGTTTTATTAGTGGTGAACCAAGAAGCAAATCCTATTGAGTCTCCCAAGATACACTGCTAAACAGATTTTATTCCGTACAATATATACCAAGAGGATTTTGTATCTGTTCAACTCACTGCATCACAATGGAATGATTCAAAGTCAGAGATTACATGCATCACCCAAATTTGCAATTGTATTCAAAGGAGATACTAAGTTGAAGTGACAAGGCTTAGTTTTCATAAGTCCATGTTAATTGACATTAATTATATTAACTCCCCTTAATTCTTTTTTTAATCAAACCCTGTACCAGCTCTTCCATTATTTTCTTCAGGATCAATATTAGGCTGACAGGCCTATAATTAACCAGATCTATTACACAGGTTAATTTACCCTTTCTAAATATTGACATAGCATTAGCTTTCTACTAGTATTCAAGAATTTCCAGAGTTTTCCAAAACTTACTTAAAACTGGTATAAATAATGTGCCAATTTAAAAATGTTTAATGTTATTGTGTCGCTTAGCACACTTTAGAATTAGTAGCAGAATTAGAGTGTTTATCACATGGATACTGAATCTAGTTCTTCCTGAAATACAGACATGCTTACTGAACACTTTAGCCTTCTCTGCATTGCTGCTGGCAATGCTAGGATGTCCTTCTATAACAGGCAGGTATCATGCAGACAATTCAGTGCATGTCAACAAGAGATATGTCAATGAAGACAAGAGGCTCTTGCACTTAAACGTGGCAGGTTCCTATGGCAAGAAGTGGTGTAAATATATTTACTATATTGAGACTAGAAGCCATCTAGTACTATTAAACTATTACTTTGCTTTATCAGGGCATTAGTAGTAAAAAATAGTGAGTAGTGAAATTAATAACACAAGCTCAACTTTTTGAAAGGAAATTAAACTCTCTTCTTCTGAACTTGAATTAGGTATTTGTCAGTTGTTGCCCTCCACCACTGAAGGTAAGGCTTGTTAGCTAGCAAAACATCTATACGGTTTCTGTATTCAGGCTGACTTGTGTCTAAGCCTATTGAAACCCGTGGAATTTATTTCTTTTAGAACTGCAAGCAGTTGAGGGGAATTTATCATTAGCTATTTGTTTTACTTATGAATTACTACAGTTCAACTTTTCTCATGACTATCAATTTTCCCTTTCCTTCCCATCACTTGCTATATTGTAGGGTTTTGCTTTTCTTTTTGATAGGTGTTTTCATTTCAGTTTAAATATTTTTTCAAAATTTTTTTTTATTACTTTTTCAATCATGGAATCTAGTACAGTTGTCAGTTATTCACTTAGGTATTTATTGTCCTACCTGTTTGCAAAATAATTTCTGAGACTGGACATCTGTCCTCTTTTTTAGTAACAACTATGTTTATTAATAGTTTGGATTTCAAACACAGCACATCTACTCAAGTGATTTTTATTCCTGTGATCATGTTGTCTTTTACTGTCACAACATCTAGTGTCAAATTCCCATATGTCAGAAACAGTTGTCTATTAGAAAACTGAAAAATACTTTTAGAAATAGCAGCATCATTCTATAGATATCTTATCCAGTGCTTGTCATGTATATTATAACATGAAGGCATAGTTACCCAACATGGTTTACTTCAGATTTTTCAATGCCTCAGAATTAATTAGCACAACATTTGAGATAGAACACAACTCCTTCTCCTCTTTTGTTCTCTGAATCTGTGATTTATAACCATTGATTTTAACAGTCCAATAATGTGAATCCCACAAGTTTCAGTACTACCAATTAAGGCAAATTTATGCTCATAAACATGCAGTTCTAATTCTTCTTGTTTATCAGTTACACTCTTGGCACAGGCATATAGACAATTAAAGTTTTCTTTCCTTCAAGCTTCTTGGTGCCTTGATTAATTTTATTCTTGACACCTTGATTTTATGTTAAGTGAACTCTCCTTTGTTCAGCTTTTGCTGTTAGCTTAGTATCTACTTGAGTAATTCATTTAACTTGTCTTCTAGTTGGTTATCCTCCTACTAAAATATGTGTCAGCGAGGCTTTTCTCACCAGTAAAGAGGGATCAGCACAACATAGTACCAGGATTTCCTACTTGATTGGACAGCAGGTGTTTAATGTACTAAAAAAGTAAATTGAAAACTGTGACTGTAGTGAATTCTTTAAAAGAAAAGTTGCTTGAACATTTAAGAAAAGTAACAAATGCCTGATTTCTAGGTATAGCTAATTATACATGCAAGTAGTCTCATAATGCCTGGAGTTCATAGATACTACTACAGTAGGAAATAAACAGAAGTGATCTTCTGTAAGAACAGAATGCACTATTAATTCTAAACTAATACACAATTCTGAACTTTCACTTTCAATACAACCAATTCCATTAGCCTTAATCTTCTACATAACACAGTTTAACTGCAAGGTATAAGGTACAGTGCCTTGAATCAGATGGTTGAGGTCTTGATTGGAAGATGCTACTATTCCAATTACAAAAAATAAATAAAAAATCCTTTCCTCAGGAAAAAAAATAAAAATAAAAACAACCAAACACAACAAACCAGAGGTCAGTGTCAAATTTCATGTGAAACATGTGAAATGTTTCAATGCGACATGTAAGGAACCCATTTATTTTTGTTGATTGGTAAGTATTTATCCTCAGAATTAGATATCCAGTTCAAATATTTACGAATGCAAATTTTAGTGTTGATTTGTTCAAATCTTTTGCAGTAACTGCTGTAAAACATTCTTTCTTGATAAATTCCTACAGGCATATTTGACCTCTGAGGATTTGAAAACAAATTCATTAAATACTTTTGAATAAATGTGTATGGAATGTGTTTTACAGTATCCACTCAAATCGCATTGTAACCTTTAAAAACTTACAAATATCCTGATTTATTGCCTTGGTAGGTATTGTCTTCCTATTTGCCAGGCACCGACTAACCCTTTCATTTGCTACTAAGAGTAAAAAGCCAGGTTTGTTATTCATCCTTTTTCTGCCTTTCCCAACAGCCCCGACCAGCACAGCTGGTGGCTGACTAGAGCTCCCACTGCAGGGCAGAGTTGCAGCCCACCTTGTACTTGCAAATTTTCTTGCACATTTGGAAGCACCTACAACATACAAGATGTCCAGCTTTGGCAGCATTCCAGTAACATCCGTGCTCTCACAGCAGCTTTTTGTGTTCACAGGCAGGACTGACTTTCCAGCTATGAGGAAGACCCATTAGCATTCATGACTGTATATTGCCTTCTGATGAAATCCAGTGCCAGAACATCCCTGACTTTGCAACAGTGGAGTATCACTCTTTCACAAGCCCACCACTCCTATTGCTTTCCTTTCAAAACAATACAACTGAGCAGAAAATACACGTTGGTGATCAGTTAATATATTCATGGAGCTTTGTAGCAGGTGAAAAATTACTTGTATAAACTGACCTTAGTGGCTACTGTAAAACAGTCTAATTATTGCATTCTTAGAGTGACTGTAATTAATGTAATCTCCAAAGCACTAAGATATTAATATTTCAGGTTGCAGATTGTCTGTAACATTTGCTGCACAAGCTGGAGGTTTAATGTGCAGGCTGTGCCATAATTCACTGCTAATCTTTCAATACTGTACCTTTAAACTGCCAGTTCTTAATAAATTGCAGCTGTAAAACCGTAGGTTTGAACTTAGGTCTTGTTGAAAATTGCCAATTAAAAAACAGCAGTAGCCTAATACAAAAATTTAAATTAAAAATAAAAAAGTAGATACCATCTCTAATGGTAGCAATTACAAACAATAGCAAGGTATTGTTAACCAGGCCTAGATTTTACCTGGTGCTTAACAAAGCTCACATATTGCATCCATTGTTTGATATAGATCTCCAAAATCTTAACCATTGCTCAGTGGAATTTAAAGAAACAGAAAACATAATGTTCTTGTTTCCTATTTGAGTATTATAGAAACTTTCAAGTGTGAAAGTCTTACAAAATGTCATGATTATTTTTAAATAACCTTTCTTATATCTTTGCAAGGCATGATGTGTAGGCCACTTGGTTAAATAATCTGTGCTGTTAACCTTGAAGTACCTGACACAGGCCCAGCATAGTTCAATAAACAAGAAAAGAGATTAACAGGAGGTACAGTATTTGTGTTGAAAAGGATTTGAGTTGCGAATGAACCTTATTCCTGGAGTTACACCTAGGCTACTTAAAGGATTGAAAACTATGAACAGTTTTAATAAAAGTGCTTCCTGTAAATATGTTGTTTAAATGTATAATGAGCATAAGGCCACTTGCTTTCGAAAAGTGCCCTTGGCATTGAAGGTCTACTAGAATGTAGATTTAGAGGGATGACAGTAAAATTACATTGCATTATTTATTTGGGTTTTTTGGGGAGGAGCATTTTTTATCCTATAGGCTAACATTTTTACACTGCTCTATCTAGGCTAGTTGATACATACTGGAGACTAATAGATATGGAAGCGATGTGCCTTACTACCTAGCTTATTGACAGGTGCAATCAAATCCGTTACTCTAAATAGTAATTATTATGAATAAAAACCCCTTAATATTGAGTTTTATGGACACTGTTTACTTAGGCATAAGGATCTGAACTGGTTTAATGTTTCATTTGGCTTACTTTAAGGAAACAAGATTGGTGTCCGGATAATTATAAAAATGCGATTCATTATATTTGGAGATAATGGACACAAAATTGCAGATTCTTACCAGTCTTGTCATTTAGCCATACGTATCATAAACCTTTCCTGACTTTCCTGACTCACTTTTAAGGGCATTTTTTAATTTGAAACTCAATACACACCTTACATTTCTGCATTTCTCTTCTAAATGACTATACTTTTTATCCTCGAACTGAAAGTGAATAATATGCGAAATGATACTGTTGATGGTTGAAGCTGATTACAGAAATTAGTTATTCAGTATATATTTTCTGAGCAACTGACTTCACCTATGGAAAATAACAGCAGTTCCAGTGGATCTGTTTTTACATACGTATACGTTTCATCTTTGATTCTAGTGCATTGGCAATACAGATAACTTTGACCTGACTCATTTATTTTAAATTATTGTCATTCTTTCATTAAAAATGAAAGTGGGGAAAGAAGAAAGCTAGCAAAAACCACATGTAAATGTCACCATATTCCCTCATTGTTTTTTTTTCTAAACTATTATACTTATTTTTGCCTTCAGAATAGAAGTACTTTATATTGTCACAGATATATATTTGGATGAACAATTGTGAGAAAGAAATAGTTGTGCAACAAAGTGAGCTAAGATAAATGAACAGTGTGTGACACTTTGAAAATGTAGTGAAAATGTTGAACTTGCCCAAATTTATGGTAATTCTTGTTTCTGTGCTTAACGTATTGAAAAGCATTGAAGAAACTAAGAAAATGCAACATCTAATCTGAAATTTTAACAGCTCATACCATATATTAGCAGATTCAATCCTGATTGTTTATACTTTCCATCTCAATTTACAATTGCTTAAATTATCCAATTACTATCTATTATGTATACACTTCTGTCAAGATTTATCCAGAAGCTACTTCAACAAATATAAATAATCAACATTTTGCAAGTGAACTTTTAAGCCTTTCTTAACACAAGATGTGTGAATAACATTAGCCAGGGAGGAGATAAATTTGTGACTGGATAACAACCAACGGCCAGGAAACTTCACTTGTTCAAGAATGACAAGGTCAGGAAAGATATGTCCAAAAAAATCTTGTCTGTTTCCCTCTGCCTCCTGTTTCTCTTAAGAAGAAGTGATTAACATGCTAGCTTACTTTGCTTAACATAGTTTAAAACCAATTGAAAATCTTTTCCAGCTAATAGTTTTGGGGAAACTAGAAACACAGGTATTTAAATACATATTTAGAAGTATTTTAGGCAAATAGAAAATAAAATAAAGTAATTGCTTTACAGCAATTTGAAGGGGAATGGTCAATAAGATGAATACCAGAGAAAGAGAAGCTGTGGAACCATTATGAAGACCAAGAAGCAAACCACACAAATTCATGGATTCCCAAATTTATTGGCAAATTGGTCATCCATTTCACTGTTGTAATTTGGCAAAATGTCTTGTAGACTTATAACGTACTGAGGTTACTGTATTATGAAGTTCAGGCATGGGCATTTAAACTTGGGTGAAATCACCATTTTCTTAACCAATTCATGAGAAAGAAGAAAAGCTCTTGAAACAAGGGGAAAAAAAAAAAAAAGTCCTCTGTCACACTGTTGAAGCTTGGATATCTTCAGGCACATGAACTGAATTGTAAAGAGCCTGGTAATGAAACGTCATATGAAACACTGTCCTTGGATCTCCACTGGTACAGTGACAATTAACAATACATGAAATACAATATTTGAATCTCACGAATCGTCCTTAAACCACAAAATTTTCATTCAAACATAAAAAAGTCAAGAAAAACATTACCCAGATGCATTGATCTTGTCAAGCATGACAGTTGTGTTGTAAAAAAAAAAAAAAGGAGTTGTGTTAAATATCTCTGTCATATTTGCCTGTCAAAATGGTTGATTGATGAACTTCAGTATGCTCATTGTCTGCAACTGTTATCCAGATTATCTTTTTTTTTTTTGAGAGAGAATGAAATATACACAAGTGTGTCCAAATTGAATTCCATTTGTAGCACAGAAACAAGGCAAAACTTCAGAGTAGTGAGAAAGAGACCTTCCTTGACTTTTCTCAAATGAAATTAACAGTGTTGACATTTCAATTATCATCACTGGAAATATGCATGAAATCTTTTAGCTGAAACAAATAGAAAATTTCACACATTTCATGGCTGCTTTTCATAACTACTCTTCATGCCTTCCTGCAAGCTCAAGCAAATGCCTCATCAATGATGTGCTGAAGTTTCCTTTACAATCATAAATGTTAGACACATTTTTAAAATGGAAGGTCAGAACCTGAAGAAAAGGACAGAAGTTGATTTCTCTGTTTCCTAGCAGACAGTAAATAGCCTCAAAAAGCCATAAACACGTAATTATACCATTTGCACTCTTTTCAGATGTGTTGGAGTCACATATTTTAAGAGCCTGGGAAATGAACTATTCTTTCTTCCTTGAATTGATTGTATCATTCAAAGTTAAATTTTCTACCCAATAAGAAAATAAGATTTCCAAAAATCTGGTATTGGCTCTCTGCTGAAGCCAAAGTTCTGCAAAATTACCTAAAGGGAAAAAAAAAAATTAAAAAAGAGACATTTTGATGTTATTCTCTCAGGAACACTCCTGTGTGATTTTTCCAAATCAAAATACACTTACTCAAACTGTACAAGCTTATATCCCAAAGTAAGTGATTTCCACTTGTGTCATTCCTACAAATTTCTAAGTAGGACCAGTCACCCAAACCAAGCTTGTGGGTGCTGAGCTTTGCAAAGGGGAACTGCAGAGTTTAAGGCCACTCTAGTGTAAGTGGTGGATCCACCCTCCTTTAGTGGGCTGTTTGCCATGCAGACTGTTAATGTCAAGCAGCGGCCAGAAGCAAAATCAGCTTGAATTTCTCAGTAACTGTCTTATGTGCTAAGATGTATGGCACATAAATAAGAAAAAGCCTGTTTCGTTGTTAGGTGCCTACATTCAAAAAGAGAAGTGTTGTGCACAGCTGCACATTGAATGTGCCTACGTTATTAAGGGAATTGGTGGAAAAATGTAAACGCAGTTACACATAAAGTCCCAAAATGTGAAGCTATTTTGTTTTTGCAGCTTGTTGTTGCTTTCTTTGCATTGCAAAATAACAAACTGCTCTGCCTTCTCTTCTAAATAGCATTCAGGAGAAGGCTGGCTGATTGTAGCTAGTAGCTAGCTGGACAACTTAAGGACAAATAATATTTATATATGGAAACGTGGCATCTGTAAATGTTAATTTTCAAGACTCTTTTTGTTTAACATGGCATGAAATCTTTGGAGAGCCATACTCCAATGTAGATGCTGGCTAATTCTATAGAAACAAGGGCAAATTTGTCCACATATTCACTATTAAATATGCTACCATACTTGTGAAATCAGTAGCAAGTAAAAATTGCTTCGTACTAAGGATGAAAATGAGTAGGCAAATGCTACCTGAGACCTATTACTTAAACTATTAAACTACCAAAAGTTTTCAGCAAAGTATATGTCATCATTGCCTTTTGGTTCTCACCATACTGGAGCGATAAACCAGCAGGAAGACAGAATTTCTCATAAAGTTCAGCATTCTCTTTCACTTCACTCATCAAACGTATTATCTTTCACCTTTTTAATTTCCTTTCAGTCAATAGTGTTGAAATTTTCAAATGGAAGAACAGTAATTTATTTTTTTAATAAAGATCAATATAACATTCAAAACTATCTTTTGCCATTTGGAGGGAAAATGTGTCTGCTTTTCTGCTCCTTGCAATCCATATATTCATTCCGTTATAAATATAAAAATTCACATGACATATTGATGTATAAAGTGCACTTTCTGTTTGGTAGGAATAAAGCATAAATTTCATTTGATGTGTCGTCACTAAGGTAACAATATTGTTAGTAATTTTGGGAGCACTGTGCAGCAAAGAAGGATGCAAAAGATGTAAATCATCTATATGTCAATTATTATTCTGTTTTCAATTTCTAAATGAGTAAAAATACATATATCCTGATCATTATTCTTTTTTTAGCAACTGGAGATAAGAGAAGATTAAGATATCACAAAGGCTGATGACCATTTACGGTATGTGCTGAAAAAGAAATGAATGCAACAATAAGTCTGAGTGATGGTGATACAAGGTGGGTTTTTTTCCTTTCTTTTCTTACTTTTCTCCTCCTTTAGCCTGCTTTATGAAGTACAAGTGCCTGGAAAGAGGATATCAGTTGCATTTGCCAGTTCCCTTTAAGCTTGTATATAGTGATGTCACAGCTGGTTGCTATGGAAATTATTTCTAGAAAACTGAGGCTAGTAGAGAATTTGGATTTGGGAATAAGCTAGGAAATGATGAATTCTTTAAGTATTTATCTTTCTTCTAAAACAAATGATGAAAAAAAAGTAGACTAAAATGTTCAAAACTGTGGCAGGCTTTATCTATAACAGCCTTTAATTTGTGGAGACAATACTCTCACATCTGTTTATTTGGAAGTAGTGTCTAAGAAGATAGGGATATAATACATGGTAATAGGATTCCAGTGATTTAAAGCTTCTATAAAAACACACTTTTGTCAATAATTAAAAACCAAATAATATACCCCACTCCCCGCCCCCCTTTTTTTTTCCTTTATTTGCAAGCGACAGTGTTTGTCCAGGAGCAGAATATGCAAATAATCTTCACAAAGAGTTGCTATCATTGAGGAAGCTGTGAGTAACTTTCAAATACTTCATTTAACATGGCACACTGTCATATGTTAGATTGGGATCTTCATCTCCTCCAGAGACCATTATATTTCATAGTAAGTCTACTAATTAGACTTTCCTTAAACTAAACTATTTATTTTTTAAAGGTTGAATGAAGGTCTCTTAATTTCTTTGTGTTGACATAACGTTTATATTAAAATGCATTATATAAAAAATAAGTTAAGGACATTCAAGGCACAGGTCATTTATTAGCATCCTTATCAGCAGTGTCGTAGTGACCTCAGAAAATTTAGGACAACAAAAAACCTAGAGAAAAGCTCTGGCTACCTAACATTTTTTATAGTGTGGGCAAATGTTAAAACATACTAGCTTCTCTGTCCACAGCATAAATGCACATTTAACACAATTTATTTGTTGCAGTGTTCCCCTGCACAGGAGCTGCTGAGGGACTTGTACATTTCTTGTCCTGTCACAATGCCATACGAATTCCAGCTCCGTAGGGCAACTCTTTACACCCTATGCCCACAGCTCTCTGCAGACCCAGGTCTTACACCTAGCAGTGGTGTGTTCCACTGCTATTTCCCAATTTCAGCCACCACTCATGAGACTGTACTGGCAAAGAAGGTCCAGGGCTGAAACTAGCTGTTGCAACTTGAGCTAAAATTCCCTAGTTGGATCAATAAGGATTTTACACAAACTATAGGTCATGTGCAGAGGAGAGCCTGTGTCTGTTGTCTGGTGTACCTATGGGAGACACTTTTTATAACAGAGCTAGGTAGTACTGACAGGACTAAACTTCACATAAGGGTCTGGATTTCTAACTAGATGAACCTGTCGGCAACTTTGGTACTTGTTCCTCACTAAAACTGTATGTCACTGGGTAATAATAAATGGGTCCCAAATTGGGTACAGCTATCTGGGCATAATAGATCTAATATTTAAAGCAGTGTAGTTTATGTTACCAAATAACTCTTTAGATATTCAGGCATTTGATAAGCATTAATTACGTGACTTTATCATAGTATTTTATTTTGCATGTCAAGACATAACAACACAAGAACAGGAAAAGTTAAAGACTATGTCAGGAAAATAGTTTCCTATTTGTGTATTTCTACAGTTATAAAATTGTATTTCTTGGAAAGGAAGAAATGTCAAAACTACTAAAACACAGAGAAGATACTCAAGATATTCCCCAGTGTCTACCTGTTCATAAGGTAATAGCACTGAAACAGAAACATCCTTTGTTTAGTAAGGAAGCAAATATCTTGTTTCTTACTGAGTAAAGCCCATTCTGCTAATAAAAATAATCATAAGCACTGCAGTGGGAGTGCAATCACCAGGACACTACACAACGTCTTTCAAGAGTTGTTCCATGTTTGTAGGAATTGAGGCCCAGATTCTCCACAGAATTGGGACAATATATTTCATATTTAAAATGTGTGGGCAAAAATGCTTCAATTTCTGTTTATTCATCGTTTTGTTTTGTTTATTTTGATTTTTCATTTTTATTTCTCAGTTATGTGTCTCGTCTGTTGTATTACTGGTTTAGAACAAAAATTTTCTTCAGAATTTATGGCCAATGTTAAACTGCTTACAGAAAGAGAGGAAAACGTCTTCCTGCTAACTTCTTGAGTTTAGTGGTCTGATACTGCTCAGTTTTGGATGACTAGTCAAGTTTATGAAGTGTCATTACTTTCTTTCACGCTTTCTGACCCTATATCAAAATTGTACTATTCCATA
>NW_009647421.1:305397-312742 GCF_000708025.1 Charadrius vociferus | reverse complement strand
TCCCTACATCCTAACATTATATCTCCTTAATAGATGAGGTATATTTCTGTGGCATTGTAGAAGGATAATTGAGGAAAGTGTAATTTATTTTCTGGCCTTATGAAGGGAGTATTCTAAGTTATGACAAGTCTACCAGTTCCAGAGGGACTTGTGTAGCTTCAAGAAAAATGAGCTGTATGGTCAAAAGTAAACTTATATTTATACTTAGGAAGCATATATCAGTATTCTGTGTACTAGTTAGCAACCATTTACCTGTATTTCTGGAGTCCTTTTCCTTTAGTTTAATTATTACCTATTATTACAAACAGATATTTGGAGGCACCCACTAAAATCAAGGGCTTGGTGTCAGTCAGCCTCAGATTAAGGCAATGTGCAAACATTTTAGGGTAATGTCTTCCCACTGAAGATAGAGCAAAAATGGAAGTAGATTCATCATTTGATGAATGGGGCAGTAGGAGAGGTAGAAATAACTTTCTAGCTTCTCTCTGTTCCAACCACTCTGCAAATACTCTGATCCCCTGATCTATAAAGACATAAAACTTTGTCTAACTGTACAGTGTATTTTTATAATTTACACATGAGAGGTTATGTGTTGATAACTACAGTGCCTCACTTAGAACTATAAACAGTAGCAGCATGCTTAATTTTCAGAATCTAAAGTATAATTTTCAATTGGCATATGCATCTTTTTTATAATAATAATAATAGCAACAGTAAAAGTAAACATTTGCAGATGTGACAAACCTGTAGGTATAATGTTGAAATTCCACATAGGCTAATAAACGAGAGATGGGGGCTGCATTTACAGTGCTAACTGAGCACTCACAGAGTTCTTGATTCTTGATTCTGCCAGACCCAGTAGCCCCAACAGGAGTGAGACAGTTGCATCTGTGCGTCCATAATGCTGTTAGCATTACTGAGCATGTATTCCCAGTAGGCACACATATACAACTGTGCACAGTACATATATGCGTGTGTACATGGCCAGTCACACAAAGAAACACACAGAAAACAAAAACATCACACTTGCACAAGTACAGATAATGTCAAGAACCTCATCTTGTTGATGATCAGGGTGATAAGGACAATCAGGGTGAAAGCCTGTAAGAAGGAAAAATACAGATTAGTATGCAAATATTCAGTATGGCTCTCTTCAGTGGCTGACCAAGACAGCCTACCCAGCAATTGCCCATTGGATCCTGACTCTACCCAGCAGCTGGCGTCTGTGCACGGGAGGCAGTCACACACAGACGTATGCTCACACGCATACACTGTGGATCACATTAGTGACTGGCCTTGTACACCCAGTCTAAGCAGTAGCTAGCCTTTGGATTCCCTGGTCTCCCAGTGGCCTGACACACAAAGATACACATGCAAGAGTGGTCTGTCTGCCAGTTGGTCCAGCCCAATGGCCTTGCCAGTAGCCTACCACGAGACCCTGTGACTGCTCCAGCTGATGGCTTGGACCCCTGATCTCTCCAGTAGCCACCTCTCCGACTCTCTGGTGTCTCCAGTACCCAGCCCAGACTTACGGCCACTGTGGCACTGGCTCCTCAGCCTCTCATCCGACTTGCTGTCTCATCCAGCCTCCTGTTCGCTGACAATATCACACTGACCCATACAATACACAGGCACTCGGGTTTGTCCGGCTCCTGTCACCTCAGACACACATGCCTCTGTGCTGTCTCCTGTTGCCAGCACTCACCCTGTCACTGCCTCATGCCTCTGAGCTCTCCATGCACATGGAGATAAACATCTTGTCACAGAGCCTAATGCCTCCTTTCTCCATGAACTTACAGCAAGGAAAGTCTGAGCTGTGATAAACTATATGTAAAACTGATGCAATGTTTCCTACAACATACTTTCGTTATGGAATTGAATAAAGGGCCAAAAAGGGACAAGTAAACTTATGGGATATGAATATGGAAGTAATACTCACATTTTCAATTCAAATAAAATTTTAACTGTCCCTAAATGCAACCATTGACCTTATGAAGTGTTAAAAAAATATAGGAAAAAAATATAGGAAAAAATTCTGTTCTGAAATGCTAAAGTCCCCATTATTTACTGTCACCAAGGGTACTGAAAACTTATTCTACTTTTTCAAACAACTTCTAAACAGCACAATTGATAGAATGTGTATTAATGACATTTAAAGTCAATCTATGATCATGCAATAGCTTTTGTTTCCTTGTCAAATATTAGCAGACATCCTTTCTCTGCCTCTTCCCAGTACTTGCAAATAATGTTATTTTCTGTCATAATCATCTGTAAAATTGACAGCCTGAGCATTTACTGCTTTCTGGTATACATTCAGATATATGTATTCAAAGAAATACTCCTTTTTAAAATGTGTTTTCTCAATCACAGGTCCTACATGTGCCATAATTTTCCTTTTATATTTTAGAGGATTTTAAAATGTGGTTTAACAAATTCTGTGGCTCTATGTTTATTTTTAATTTTAGTGATTCTGAAATCAAAAGCATAGTTCCCTGGCCGCAGGAGCAGGAGCTTGTCTAGGTGGATTTAAGCCACCTTTGAATTACTTTGTTGCTCTGTCCTGCGATTATATCAGTCTGCCTAGCTTATGTCCAGTTATTAGTGGCCATGGTGAAAGCAGAGTGTACTCCTATGAGTTGCACATGGCCTGCCTTTCCTATGCATAACATTTAATATGAAATCCATAAACTGTAGTATGATACATACCTTTTTTTGAGTTATCTAAAGCCTGAAATACTTCTGTTAAAATACCAGTATTTTTATCATTCTAATTTTAAGGCAAATATTTATGTTTATAAAAAATAATAATAATTAAAAAAAAGATGCAGAAAACCCAAACATATTAAAGAATGTTAGAAATTATCCCATCAAAGATTTATCCACAGTTAGAAGATAACAAATTTTTAATGAAATATATTGGTAACTCTCAGAGCTACTGAAATGCTGAAAAGCTATTGCACAAAAGGAATATATCCAAAGGAAAATAGTTTTTAAAAAACCCTGCATTTACAAAACCAAAGGTCTTTTCCATTCAAAAAATATCAGAAATAGTTTTTGAAATAACACCAGTTATTTAAACCTTGCATAGCTAATATGATTTTTTTTGACCAGCTTTAATATCATTCTCTAATTTTCTCCCATTACATGCAATTTTGATATAAATTGAAATTGTTTGTTTTCCTATTACATTTCTTCAGCTAAAATGGACTGAAGTAAATATCGGCTTTATTTTGGAATTACATTATGAATAGGCCTTAAATTGTAGAGGAACAAATCTAGTACATTTTACAATTGTTTTTTGGATTTTATAGACTTCAGAAAGACACCTGTCTTTTCATTTTAGATTCATGTCTTAGTCTTTGGAAATCAATCTTCCATATCATGGAAGATATACACCTGTGTTCCTAGATCCTCAAAGATGTCCCAAGGATCCACGCCTATACTGTATGTCACAGAAAGCAATATTATGATCAAATACCAATTAGGTTGCTTAGGAAGGTCATTGAGGGAATAATGAAAATGCTCTGAGGTTGTCACTATAGAGTTATAGAATCATAGAATCTTAGAAATATTTAGGTTGCAAAAGACCCTTAAGACCATCGAGTCCAACTGTAAACCTAACACTGCCAAAACCACCTCTAAACTATGTCCCTAAGTGCCATGTCAACACGTTTTTTAAATCCCTCCAGGGATGGTAACTCAACCACCTCCCTGGGCAGCCTGTTCCAATGCTTGATAAACCTTCCAGAGAAGAAATTTTTCCTAATATCCAAGCTAAACCTCCTCTGTTGCAACTTGAAGCTATTTCCTTTTGTCCTATCACTTCTTCCTTGGTAGATGAGACTGACACCCACCTCTTTACAACCTCCTTTCAGGTAGTTGTAGGGAGCAATAAAGTCTCATCTCAGCCTTCTTTTCTCCAGGCTAAACAACCCCAGTTCCCTCAGCTGCTCCTTGTAAGATTTTTTTCTCTAGACCCTTCATCAGTTTTGTTGCTCTTCTTTGGACACACTCCAGCACCTCAATGTCTTTCTTGTAGTGAAGGGCCCACTAATGACTCATATTCAGCTGGCTGTCAACCAGGACGCCCAAGTCCTTTTCTGTCAGGCAGCTTTCCAGCCGCTCTTCACCAAAGTCGTAGCATTGCATGGCGCTGTTGTCACCCATGTGCAGTTCCTGACACTTAGCCTTGTTCAGTCTCGTACAATTGGCCTTCACCCATGGATCCAGCTTGTCCAGATCTTTCTGTTGAGCCCATCTACCCTCCACCAGATCAACACCCCGACCTGACTTAGTGTCGTCTGCAAACTTTCTGAGAGTGCACCTATCCCCTCATCCACAACATTGATAAAGATATTAAACAGAACTGTCCCCAATACCAAGCCCTAGGGAACACCACTTGTGACCAGTTGCTAACTGGTTGCTAACAGTTGCTAACTCCATTCACCACCACTCCTTGGGCCTGGCCATCCAGCCAGTTTTTTACCCAGCAAAGAGTATGCCTCTCAAAGCCATGAGCAGCCAGTTTCTCCAGCAAGATGCTATAGGAAATGGTACCAAAGGCTTCACTGAAGTCCAGGTAAACAACATCCACATCCTTTCCCTCATCCACTAAGCATTTCACTGTGTCATAGAGAGAGATCAGGTTAGTCAAGCAGGACCTGTCTTTCATAAACATGTGCTGACTGGGCCTTACCACATGGTTGTCTGGTATATGCCATGTGATGGCACTCAAGACAATCTGCTCTACAACCTTCCCTGGCACTGTGGTCAGACTGACAGATCTGTTGTTCCTCAGTTACTTCTCTGGCCTTTCTTGTAGATGGGCATCACATTTGCTAACCTCCAGTCAACTGGGACCTCCCTGGTTTTCCAGGACTGCTGATAAATGATAGTTGAAAGTGGCTTGGTGAGCACTTCTGCCAGCTCCGTCAGTACCCATGGATGGATGACATCTGACCCCATAGAATTGTATGTGTCTGACTGATGTAGCAGGTTGCTAACCATTTCCTCTTGGATTATTGGGGCTTCATTCCGCTCCCTGTCTCTGTCTTCCAGCTCAGGGGGCTGGGTACCCTAGAGCAATTGGTCTTACTATTGAAGACTGAGGAAAAGAAGGCATTACGTACCTCAACCTTTCCCTCAGCCTTTGTCACTCTGTTTCCCTGCACGTTCAATAAAGGACGAAGAGTCTCCTTAGCCCTCCTTTTGTTTCTAATATATTTATAGAAACATTTCTTATTGTCTTTTACGACAGTACCAAATTAAGTTCTAGTTAGGCTTTGGCCCTTCTAATTTTCTCCCTGCACAACCTCACAACATCTTTGTAGCAATCCTGAGTTGCCTGCCCCTTCTTCCAAAGGTCATAAACTCTTTCTTTTTCCTGAGTTTGAGCCAAAGATGTCTGTTCAGCCATGCCAGTCTTCTTTGCTGCCAGCTCATCTTTTGGACCATGGGGACAGCCTGCTCCTCTGCCTTGAAGATTTCCTTCTTGAAGCCTTTCCCTCTTGAAGCCTTTCTGGACTACTTTGCCCTTCAGGACTGTCTCCCAAGGGAATCTGTCAACCAGGCTCCTAAACAGGCCAAACTCTTCTCTCCAGAAGTCCAAGGCAGCAGTTCTTCTAGCCCCCCTCTTTACTTCTCCAAGAATTGAAAACTCTACCATTTCATGATCACTGTGCCCAAGACAGCCTCCAACTATCACATCACCCACAAGTCCTTCATTGTTCACAAACAGGTCAAGCAGGGCGCCTTCCCTACTTGGCTTCCTCATCAACTGTGGCAGGAAGTTATCTTCCACACACTCCAGGAACCTCCTAGGCTGTTTTCTCTCTACTGTATTGTATTTCCAGCAGACATCTGGTAAGTTGAAATCCTCCACAAGAACAAGGGCTTGCGATCCTGAGACTTCTCCCAGCATCTTATAGAATATTTCATCTGTCTTTTCATCCTGGTTGGGTGTTCTATAACAGACTCCCACCATAATATCTGCCTTGTTGGCCTTTCCCCTGACTCTTACACATAAACACTCAGTCCTCACATTGTCATCACCAAGCTCTAGACAGCCAAAACTCTCCCTAACATATAGGGCTACCCCATCACCTGTCCTTTCTTGCATATCCCTTCCGAAGAGTTTATAGCCATCCATTGCAGCACTCTGGTTACATGAGTCATCCGACCATGTTTCCATGATTACAATTACATCATAGTTTTCCAGCTGCACAATGGCTTCCAACTCCTCCTGTTTGTTGCCCATGCTGCATGCATTGGTGTAGATGCACTTCAGTTGGGCTATTGATCCTGCCACCTTATTTTGGGGAGAAGCCTTAATTCCCCTGTGACTGTTCTCAGTTGCTTCTGTGGTTTCTAACACACCAACTCTTGCATCTTTGCTACACTTTGGATCTCTATCCCTTACCTCCACTGAGATGGCCACAGTGCTACATGCATTAGTACAGGGACATTTCAAATGTGCTCCAGTGTACTCAGCACAGAAGGACTTTGCTAGTACACTATCCCTCAAATATTGGCATGCCACCCACAGGCTTATCTCTTGTAAGCCTGGTTTTATTCCTTGCTACCTTCAAACCTAGTTTAAAGCTCTTTCAGTGAGCCCAGCTAACTCCTGCTCAAAGATCCTTTTACCACTCGGAGACAGGTGTACTCTGTCTGTCACCAGCAGGCCTGGTGTCATGTAGACTGACCTATGATCAAAAATCCAAAAATTTTGCCCATGACACCAGCCACAGGGCCAGGTATTGATCTGCTGGGTCTTTCTGTTTCTACAAACAACAAGATAGCCTGGTCTCTAAATTGAAGAGACATGAATTTGACAAATGGACCACACAGTGGATAAAGAACTGGCTGGATGGTTGCATTCAAAGAGTTGTGGTCAACGGCTCGATGTCCAAGTGGTGCGCAGTGATGAGTGGCATTCCTCAGGGGTCGGTACTGGGACCTGTACCGTTCAACATCTTTGTTGCTGACATGGACAGTGGGGTCGAGTGCACCCTCAGCAAGTTTACCGATAGTACCAAGCTGTTTGGTGAGGTAGACACGCTGGAGGGGAGGGATGCCATCCAGAGGGACCTGGACAGGCTGGAGGGGTGGGCCCAAGCCAACCTTATGCAGTTCAACAAGGCCAAGTGAAAGGTCCTACAGCTGGGTCGCGGCAATCCCAAGCACAAATACAGGCTGGGTGGGGTATGTCTGGAGAGCAGCCCTGAGGAGAAGGACCTGGGCGTGCTGATTGACCAGAAGCTCAGCATGAGCCGGCAATGTGCAGCTGCAGCCTAGAAGGCCAACCGTATCCTGGGCTGCATCAGAAGTGTGGCCAGCAGGTCAA
>NW_009647421.1:286632-304942 GCF_000708025.1 Charadrius vociferus | reverse complement strand
CCCTGCCTATGGCAGGGGGGTTGGAACTCAATGATCTTCAAGGTTCTTTCCAACCTAAACCATTCTATGATTCTATGATTCCTTGCAACTGAAAGCACAGAGGAGATCTCCGTCCCTGATCCCTTAACTAGTTGTACCAAGGCCCTGAAGTCTCTGTTGATTTCCCTTGGACTTCTTATTACAACTTCATTGATGCCTACATGAAAAATCAACAACGGATAATAATCTGAGGCCGTACCAGGATAGGAAATTTTGTCACATCATCCTTAACCTGGAGCCCAGGAAGGCAGCAAGGTTCCCTAAAAAGTGGGTCCAGTCATTACCTTCTATTATTTCAGAGGACCTTGTTGTAGTTTCCAGGCTTCCTAAGTGAATGGAGTGGGGTTTCTCCACTCCTTATAATACTTCCTACTACTTTTATGTCTCTTTACTTCTCATATTCATTGCTTTAACTTTCCTCTGTGCTTTGCAATAATTTCCCTTTGATTCATTTACTCCATCTGCTTGTTTCTTCTATCACATTATCTCCTGATAAAAAATGAACCTGTAGTCTGCTGCTTTTCAACTGAAAACGACTGCCTCAATTGATTTTATAATGTGCTTTACACAAACTGAAACAAATGGAATAGTTAAGTAAAAACACAGAGCTCTACTTTAAGTACATTATGGATATTTTAAGAGCTTTCAAACACTCAATTGCTGTGTACTTAACTCTGAATTGTGACCAAAAGGCTGAAAAAAACCAAACCCCAATATGAAAACCCAGCATCTACTCTGATGAAAGCTATTTCTATTCATTAAGAAAGTCTACGATATTTTCTTCTTCAGTGCCAGGGCAATCCTGACAATGCTGCTAACAAATTGTACACTCCTCTCCATTTATTTCCATGAGCTTAATTGACCATTTTAAGAAAGAAATGGCCCTGTATAATAACAACAAGATAAAAGCCAGTAATTGACTGAAATGCATGGGTCCAGCTAGCTAAAACCACTTTCAACTAATGGAAACCTGCATAGAAGGTGTGAAAGCTTTAGCCAATAGCAAAAAAGGTCACATCATTATTTTTTATTTTTTTTTTAAGGAGGAATGAAGGCAAAATGTCTTGGATATGAATTATGGACACTACAACTTGAAAAAAAGAAAAGAAATAGTGACGCTTCAAAATAAAGTTGCACCATGCCTGATTATTTTAAATCACGCTGAATATATTATGGAAAATTGATATTATTTTAAAAACCTTCTCTGGTATTATTATGCTGTCAGCAGAAGGCTATTTAATGTACATGCATCCAAGAAAGTACTTTAGTTTTTTCAAGTGCCAGCACCTACAGGTGTAATGGTATACAAGCAACATTTTGATAGGTTTAATGCAACAGACAAGCCAAGTTTCTGAGAACAAATATGTCTTCTGAACAATATAAGAGTTTTATTTGTAAATAATTCCAAAAGTACAATTTAAAAAACAGGCTTGCGTATCTGAGACAGAGGAATTATCTGTGTGTCCCAAGCTTTTATTTTTCTAGTCCTAGTAATAAAAAGAAAAATATTGAGGAAAATAAATGTTCTTTCTCCTTCTGCATGTGCGTCTGTGTCATTCGGGATTTGAACACTAAAGGAAAGAGCAGAACAGAATAGGTGAACTGCTATTCTACATAAAGCATGAATGGATCATCCCAGGAATTTATTAGGGCCTTATATATGATGTCCCCCTTCTTCTTGGAAGTTCCTTCTGTGCTCTCCATTAATTGTCACTGAGGTTCATCTCTTCAGGTACAAAGCTACAGACATTGCAATAATATCTCATACAATGTAAGAGTGTTCAGCGAAGAAACAGAGCTCTCATGATGTAATTCTTTCTCTCATACAAACGAAAGATAATCCAGAATTTTGCATGGTTTTTAATGGAAACTTCACTAACATGCAGGAGACGTGGGCCAAAATAAGGTAGCTCCAGGCAGCCATGTAGCACATTACAAAGATAACGACATCTCTGTCAGAGTAATAGGAATATAGTATTATGATCCTCAGCTCAAACTGGTCACATGTCTAGGAAGATAAGAGCTGTGATTTTACAGACACAGGGAGTGAAAACTGGATAATGATTCTGTTCATGCTAATCTACTACAGGTGAAAACAAATGTAGTGGTTAAAAAGCATATAAATGGAAGCATTTAAAGTAACTATATATATGATGGGGCCAGGTCTGCATTTTTGTTTAGGAAATCAGTGTTGAAGAGAGATACAGAAAAGGAAAGGAGCATGAATTCTGTGACACGTTATTGTCTTCAAGATTGTGACTATTGCTTGTGACTAATATTTCAGATATTTGACTTGTGATGTCTACTGCTTTGGGCAACAGTCACAGGGGAGTGAAAGAAATAGGCTGGCAAATGCATGATGAGACCAATCCATACTAATCAGATGACATTCAGGTAAGAATTTTTGCTTCTCTGAAATGCTTCAAGTCAGGGGTACACATGGATGAAAACATAACCACTGAAAACCTAAGCCTCAGCAAGTGTCCTGATATTGTTTGGAGCAGCCAATGCATTGTGCAAAATGTAAATCTATTGTCCATTCTACAGGCATTCAAGAAATCCCACTTCCACATCACGTCGAAGGGATAATACGTGAACGGTGTTTCTATGTAAACATTTAAGTTTTGCCTGGGAGTGAGCATTTGCAGTAATTCTCCTGGTCACATCTGTTGTCATACTTTTGGTTCACATCACAGGTGGGGCAGGGAGAGCGGGATATTTCTTTTGCAAATCTCTGCAAAGATTTTCCAGAAAATCTCGTTGTTGTTGTTGTTGTTCTTGTTGGTTTTGTTGTTGTTATTGTTGTGGTTGTGATGACCTCAGAAACGTTATCAATCTGTAAAATGGCTGTAACAGTAGTAACAACATAGTCTGTGACAGTCTTAAAGCATTCAAACTGAGAGCAGTAATCAGTATTGGAAATAAATTACAACTATTTCAATTTTTCTATTCTCTTTCTTCTAAACAAGAAACATAAATGAGACTGAGAATTATTCTAGCCTGGTTAGGACATATGGATGCAGGAAACAAAACACGTTGTGTCAACTTCTTCTGGTGGTTCCATGCAATTCTTTTATTTTCTAGTATAAATAAGGAGACATATATGACAACATTATCAAAACGTTTTAAATTGCCATCACTGCTGCTTATTGCTTTTCATATAATCTTCTGACTCTCTTAGCCCCAGTTATGATAAATGGAACTGAAACAAACAGTACTGTGGAGTGCAAGTTCTACATGACATCTCATTTCCTACACAGTTCATGTCATGCAAAAGTGTGACCATAATGTGTGTAGAATCATTTAACTCTGACAAGAATTGGTGTATTTCTGTGTAAAGGGTGTAATTGTAGATACTACATTTGGAAGTACATATCTTGAAGGGTAAGGTAATGACATTGCAAATAGTATAGATTTGCATATAATATATACATACCAGATGACAAAAGAAAAATACTGGGATGATTTGAGATTTAGATCAGTACATTAACTGGTTCATCAAATACAAATCAGATGCACATACAAAGAGATCTCAGGTATTTTTTATGATTTTGTAATTTCATGCTTTTATAATAATGCCTTGTTAGAAGGAACCTGTTTAAACCTGAGTTATTAATAAAGACCTATAGTGTCCATCCCTGGGTTTTGGCATATTCTAGTAATACTTTTACCTGAGGACTGTGTATTATGCTTGAATGTTCTTTATTAATGCAAACCATAAATAAAACTGGAAAATATCTCAGAGAAGAAATAAAATGTTGAAAACCAGGAAATTATGTTTGTCATTACTTGCTTTTCCATATTTTGGATATGCATGAATAAAACCTAGATACTATAGACTTTTCTCTCACACTGTTACAGGCAGGTTTTTATAAATTCTTTTGCATCTTTTATTAAAAAAATAGATTAGCCATGTAAAGTATTCTAAAACCAAGGACATTGTTTGGCATGTTTTTTTTGATCCTGTGCAATGCTAATAGCTCTGTATCAGAAACAATAAACATCAAAACAGATGCTACAGGTACTTGAAAAATAGGTATACATTAGAATAGAAAAGGTAACACATTTCTTTGTCTAAAACTGGGTGCAAACATTGCACTTATTTTTAAAAGGAGTAGAAAGGAGGATCCTGGGAATTACTGACCTGTCAGCCTCACCTCTTCGTCTGGGAAGATCCCCCTAGAAGCTCTGCTATGCACATGGAGGACAGGGAGACGATTCAAGACAGCCATCATGGCTTCACCAAGGCCAAGTCCTGCCTCACCAAACTACTGTCCCTCTATGATGGAGTGACTGCATCAGTGAACAAGGGAAGAACTACAGTTGTCATCTCTCTGGACTCCTGTAATACCTTTGACGTAGTCCCCCACAACATCCTTCTCTCTAAATTGGAGATATATGCATTGGATGGGTGGAGCGTTCAGTGGATGACGAATTGGCTGGATGGTTGCATCCAGAGAGTGGTGGTCGACGACTCAACGTCCTGATGGACATCAGTGACAAGTGGTGTCCCTCGGGGGCCCATGTTGGGCCCAGTACTGTACAATGAGATAGTGGGATCAACTGCACTCTCAATAAGTTTGCAGATGACACCAAGCTGAGTGGTGCAGTTGACATGACTGAGGGACAGGATGCCATTTAGAGGGACCTGGACAAGTTCGAGAAATGGGCCCGTGTGAACCTCATAAGGTCAACGAGGCCAAGTGCAAGGTCCTGCATCTGGGTTAGGGCAACCCCCAGTATCAATACAGGCTGGGAGATGCAGGCATTGACATCAGTCCTGCCTAAAAGGATTGGGAGTACTGGTGGATGAAAAGCTGGACATAAGCCGACAATGTGCACTCGCAGCCCAGAAAGCCAACCACACCCTGGGCTGTATCAAAACAAGCATGGCCAGCAGGTTGAGGGAGGTGACACTATCCCTCTGCTCTGATGAAACCCCACTGGAGTACTGCTCTGGGGTCCTCTGTACAAGAAAGACATGGACCTGTTGGAGGGGGTCCAGAGGAGAGTCACAAAATCATCAGAGGGGTGGAGCGCCTCTCCTATGAAGAAAGACTGGGGTTGTTTAGCCTGGAGAAGAAAAGGCTCCTGGAAGACTTTGTTGTGGCTTTTCAATATTTAAAGGGGGTTTATAAGAAAGACGGGGGCAAAATTTTCAGTCGGGCCTGTAGTGATAGGGCTAATGGTTTTAAATTAAGAGAGGGTAGATTTGGACTAGATAAAAGGAAGAATATTTATTTTTTTTTTACAATGAGGGTGGTTAAACACTGGAACAGGTTGCCCAGAAAGGTGCAGGATGCTCCATTCCTGAAAATATTCAAGGTCAGCCTGGACGGGGCTCTGTGCAACCTGGTCTAGTGGAAGATGTCCCTGATCATTGCAGCGGGGGTGGACTAGATGACCTTTAAAATTAATTTTCAACACAACCATTCTATGATTCTAGTTTACTCCTTCAAAATTTGGGCATAGCCTAGACTATATTATGTCCCTCTATAACACCTGTGACTGTGGGCATTTTGTGCTGAGCTATTTCATCCTTTACTGGGGGCAAAGTACCTTCTTTTCACAGAAATAACAAGACTACATTTTATTATTTCTTTTGATCTGCCCAAACTCCAGCATTGTTTTGATATTTAAGAAAGAAAATACATGTTTTACAAAGCCTTTTCGGATTTCCTTAGCAAGTCAACTTCAAAATGTGTGGCAAAAAAAGATCTATAATAATTCCAATGATCAAATAGCTTTGGTGTTTCATTAAAAAGTTCTTACACTAAACTTCTTTATTTTACAGGATCAAAAAAACCCCAAACCCTTAATCCAACCTTAGCATGATATTTGTTTTTAATTTTCTAAAATTAATTAGTTTTGAAAGTTCTTAATTTAGTCTCCAAAGTTAAACAAAAAACCGATCATTTTAGCTCAGCGTACTATTCCAGAGGAATTGGACAAGATAATCATTAAGTAAATCTGTATAATCTCTTAATCTACTGTCTTTACACGTTGCATCACCATTTACAAAGTATGGCAACTGAATTGCAATAGTTAAGCTAATATAATGTAAACTATAGGGAAAATACAAAATTCATTTGTATTATTTAAATACAACATTTCCATACCACTGCTTGCACAGATGAAGTCGTAGTCTTTGTGAAATAAGGATAATTTGCCACTGATGTCAATAATTACTCTAGGTGATTAGTATCGCTAGAAGATGTCAAAACTAAAACTTTCCAAAGGAACATACAAATATAAACAGTACTGAAAGTTCTGGGAGAGGCCTACACCCAATTTGATATTGTCTAATATATTTACAGCATTTATCATCACTAGTTAAAATCCACATTTGCATTTTTTAGATAAGTAACCTTGGATTTTAGTTTGTATCAATTCCAGACTACTCTTATCAATGTATATAAATAATTGAAGGGAGGGTGCAAAGAAGATGGAGACAGGCTGTTTTCAGTGGTGCCCAGTGACAGGACCAGAGACAATGGGCACAGACTGAAACACAGGAGGTTTCCTCTGAACATCAGGAAACACTTTTTCGTGATGAGGGTAACTGACAACTGGCACAGGTTGCCCAGAGTGGTAGTGGAGTCTTCCTCCTTGGAGATACTGAAAAGCCATGTGGATAACAAATCCCATCTTGTGCAGTTGGCTGTAGGTGGCTGTGCATTAGCAGGGCAGTTGGACCGGATGACCTCCAGAAGTCCTTTCCAACCTTAACCATTCTGTCATTCTGTGATTTTATGGATTCTGCTCACTACATATTTCTAATTTGACAGCAGATTATTGACAATTTTTTAATGAGAAAGTTGTTGCGGCCAATTTCATATTTCTCAAACAGTGGTTTCACTTGTATTATATACTCTCACCTTTTTTGTAAAAAAGTAGTTTGACAAGATTTACTCCCAAAGAATCTCTTCTGATGCTGACTGTTTTCTTCTTGTCTTTCTGTGACTTACAGGCAGAATTCTTAGTGTTATTTTTGGATCCTGATCCTTTCTCTATAAAGCCAACTTAGTTTTGCCAGTTTTCTCTCACTATATAGGATTACCACTGGGAATTCTACATGAGTAATAAATCTGTTTATATTAGAAGAAATCTGTGTATAAATGAAGCTGGTCTTGTTTACTTGTGATGCATCTAATCAAATATTAATGATCATTACCTTTAAGGTCCCTTCCAACTCTAACCATTGTATGATTCTATAATCATCAGATAAAAGGATCTCCACCTGCCCTGCCAGTTAGCATCTCTATATTCTCTGTTACTCAACTTAGCAGTTTATTTTCCTCCCTTACTATTATCATCAATTCATGGCACTAATCACTTAATGCTTTCATGCACCTATGATTATACTTAGAAGATATTAGGATATTTACCTGTCCTCTGAGACAGTAACTTTAACAACAGTGTAAAAAATAAGTAGCTTGATCATCCATTTGTGTTTAAAATTAATATTTGGTTTTCAAATTTTGGAAGTTCAGAAGCTAAAGAAAAAAAATAAAAAAAATCAGTAAAATCCATTATTGTTTGTGATCAGTGTTTGACAAACTGGAACTGGAAAAATATACAGTAAAAGTGCAACTATAAACACAC
Organism: Charadrius vociferus; assembly: GCF_000708025.1. Lineage (NCBI taxonomy): Eukaryota > Metazoa > Chordata > Aves > Charadriiformes > Charadriidae > Charadrius > Charadrius vociferus. The sequence continues at coordinate 297,298 of NW_009647421.1, read as the reverse complement.
GATATGCAGTTGTGTGGTCTTTGGTCCTGAGTTTGTGAGGTGTTGATTAGTTTAACTACTTAACTACTCAAGTCTACTGGAATCAAGCGTACTCAGCTCTTGACAAATGACATTCAACATCATGCTATCTCAGGACTTACACAGCTCACAAACATAGAAGGAATAAAGTGCTTCTAACATAACTACAGTCTGTGTGCTGAAAGGATTCTAGGAATTAATGTGGCCCATATCAATGTTTACTTAAGTAAGTTTCTGTTATACTTTGATTGTCTTTTCACATGCACGACTAAAAGAAATTAGAGATCAATCCCACCTGCTGTGCCAGCCCATCCGCTGTGTAAGTCACTACAACATGGAAAGGAAAGCAGCTCCTTCAATAGCTGTAATCAATATCAAAAATATGAGCTGAGGGCTGTTTTAGACATTCTGCCTTTTATATTTAACCTACTCCCCAGATATCTCATGTTGGTACAGCATCTTGTAGACTTGAAAACTTAACACATAAGTAAAATCTATTTCATAACTAAATGCAGAAAGAGGGTTGAAACAGATGGATATTCCTAGATGTAAGTTTAAACGTACCTGGTACTGCAGCTCCTACCAGGTTACACTTTAATAATTTGACCCAATAACTTTACTCTTTCCAAGACACTCTACAGAAACAATTTCACCTATCTTAGGGTACAGAGGAGGACAAAATTTTCCCATTATGGTAGCTATTGAACATTTAGACAGATGTTCTGGCAAGATGCAACACTGTGTACCAACAAGCAAGGCGGTATGTAATATATAGGGTAGTAGAGTACTGTAAATAAGCAAACAAACACTACTTTGCATAAAAAGGAATGAAATCTATATGCTTAGTAACATTAAAGAGTAATATAGGTAGATTATGTGGACAAATCTCAAGTGACAGAGCTGTGGAAAAAATCCAATTAATACATTTTGTAAAATCCAGTAAGTCAGCTGCTGAACTACCTTTACAATACTTTGAGATGTACTGTACAGCCCTGCACCATGGTTGTTCCTGAAATAGATAATCTTCAAGTGCTTCTGTATTGAAAGATTTTATTTTTATTCTGTGTTTATTTAAGATCATGACACAGAGATATGGAATAGAAAAATGCAACTCTGATCTGATTGTCTGGCACAGCTTCTTTTTCAAAGAAAGCACTTACAAGTGCTTTTGGAAGGATCATTTGGTCTGTTGTTGTGTATTGTTAGAATGAAATGCCCCCTCCCTCCTTTTTTTTTTTTTTTCACCAAAGATTGTCTGATGCACACAGAATGATGGAGAAAAAGGTAATATGTATATTCAAAATCATTTTAAAATTTGCCCAGTTAAAAATATCCTAATAATATATTAAATGTTAATAGATGTCCTTCTGTGTCTTTTAGCAGAACGGAAGCATCACCTTGTAAGTCCTCAGGCTGGCAGAATTTTTCAGTTTTGCTTTGTGATTCTCCTAGCCTTAAAGGCCACATGCATGATCTGGCAAGAAAAAAAAGAAGCATGTCTATATTGATACATAATAGTTTCCCTCTGTGATAAATTCTTTGGATGAAGACATCAACGGCTGTGAATACAGGAGAATCAATATAGAGCAAAAAAGAAAAGGTTGTTCCAACCACACAGTGAGAGAATGGTGACAGTTTATGTTTGATAAAAGGACCAACAGCTTGTGAGTGAGACCCTGCCCTAAGGAAAAATGAGCAATACTAGAATAATAAGGTCCTAGTGAGGACACACATGGCAGGATACCTGTTTAAAAAGAAATACAGTTTTCAATTTGGACTGCTTGCTAAACATTGAGCAAGTCTGACTTTAAAAATTGTCTAGTTAAAGAATTTTTCTGATTTTATTTAATGGAACAAATTAATCACAAGAAAAAGACAAAATTCCAGTTTATTCTCTTCTACCAAACCAATAGAGCAGAAAACTTTGATTTCTGGAAGTTACGTATTTCCTGTGTACAAAGAAGAGACTTAATGTCCCCTCTTTTGGATATGTTTCTCAGACTGTAGGATGTCACTAGCAGGTACGAGGAAGCTACTTTGCACAAATATTTATCAGAACATGCCACTTTTAAGTTATTAAAAACCTTTCTGTGTCCTTATGGTTTTTATTATCTCTTGCCAAAATGACTATTGAATATGTTCTGGCATTTGTCATGTTTTATAGATATTGTAGTAATACACAGGATTCTCAAAGAAAACTAAGGCTCAGTGCTGTTGCCTTAACACAGATGCCATTAAGACATGTTGATATATCTAAGATATCACCATGGAACTGGCAGATTTCACCCAGATTTTGTCATAACCATGTCCTTTTGGAAGCCGAGAGGAGTAGTCTAGGGAGCCTCAAATGACTTTTGCTTAGACGGCTGAAGCTTCCCCAAGTGACAAGAGATACTGAAGGGAAGAGCAGGAAAATGACTTTCAAATTGCAAAGCAGGCCAGCAGCAGTCTTGAATCACTTTAAATATAGGTCTCTTGATCCTTCAGACAGTGATCTATTTCCTAACAATCCCTTCCTATCTTTATATGCATCAGCAATATTTATGCAAATGCATTATGTATGAATTTATCTGTTATTTTGCAGCTGTATCTCTCATCTCTCTCATAAAAGAATACAAAAAAATCAAGAATCTATTGATGAAATTACATTACATTCTTCTAAGGATCTTGCTTCTTGTACTACTCATCCGTTTAACCATTAGGTTTTTAAAAAAACTCAACAAATGTCACACATACATTAAAGACTATAACTGTAAGAAGAGAAGCATTTGACATAGTTAAGGAGTTGAGAATATATGTTAGCTGCACAAACATGCTGTTATTAGAAAATTACTGATATGTCCAGCTATTTTATTACCAACGGAACATCAACCAATATAAAAGTAAGTATTTTCTTTTGCCATTGCCATGTTTCACTTTCTATTACTCTGTCGCTGTGGTTTTTACACAGAAAGCATGCAAGTTGTGACAGAATATACCATTTTACTACGGCTAAAGAAACACACATATCTACATTGTCTAATGTAGCTTAGTCAATACTTAGAATACTGCCTTTATCTCAGAGTGACTTTGGTTGGCAAAAAGACTTTTAGAATAATGAAGTTGAACAAGTAAAAAGATTATGCCAGTGATATACAGTGAAGATGTCTCCATGGCATGACTTTCTGTCTATACAGTGAAATAAAAGAATGCAGTAGAATTTAATTATTCAGGTGAACAAAACATTGAGGCATGATCGCCCTTCTAGTAATAAACTAGATCCCCAGCTGATTAAAAATTGCATTGTCCTTTTAGTTTTTCAACAATTAAGTAAATTGCAGAACAGTATGAAATAGACTAAAAAGTATCATATTAGGGAAGATAAACTATATGGACAACAAAAGAAGACAGCTGTTAGTGTGCATTTTGGGGACAGCCTCACAGTTTCTAACATAAAGCATGTGCCAAGAACAAAAAAGAGGTGTGAAGATTCAAGCTATACTACAGTGTTATCTGCCAGGTATCCAAATTACTGTTAAAAATTAGTCACGCTGCATAGATTAGAAGAAGGAAAGGTGGCCCGGTCACCAGAGCTGAATCTTGAGTTCAGAGTTGGCTGCTGTACTGTTCAGCAGATGCAACAGAGATATTCACATGGCTGTTGCTTGGAAGACATGCAGTTAACCATAGCAGCTGTAAAGCACACAGGTAAATTGGATTTTTAAATGGGTAAATGCCTATTAAGTTATAGATTAGTTTATGTGTGATATGTTAATGCAGTAGTTCGATTTATAGCTTAAATACCATGGTTTCAGTCAATACAGCGAACTCTTGTGCTAAAGACTAAAAGGTAGCTTTATTATTTTTGTTAGTTAGGGATGACAGTTTATCTGTGAATCCTTTTAGATTTTATAAATATATGGCATATATTTATGGTATAAGTTTACGGTTAACTGACTTCAGAATGAACTTCTAATTTTCAAAATGACATTAATTACTTACAAACTTAAAATCAATTCAGTGGCATACTTTCAGAGGTGCTTTTTAAAAGTTGGATTCCATACTCTCCTGATTATTTTTTTCTTCTTTCTTGCAAATTGCCCTACTTCATTGCATGCATTTTGGTTTTCGTTGTTGTTCTTTTTTTTCCTAGCATTATCTGTCTGTACTCCTCTTATCTGCTCATACTCCATTTATCTCTGTTCTTGGAGCTGTTGGGCATCAGAAAACTTGCTATTAAAGCAATTACCACAGCAGCAGCTGTTTAAATTTTTTCCAATGGCTTTGCCTTCTCTGAGTCCTGGCTATCCAGGTGGAAGTGCACATTTCCATGATCTGACTGTTTCCTCCTTTTTTTTTGTTCTACTATCTTCTACAAAGATTTATTCTTTTCTCTCTTTAGATCACTCTCTCCTTCTATGATTCAGATCAAACAATTGTAAAGCCTTTTTGTGTAAAGCCTGTTTTACAGTGAGCTATGATTGCTCCTGAATTAAGTTCCTCATCTGAAAGAAAGAGACTAGAATGACAGAATAGAGGAAAATGAATGTCAGTATGTTTAGAACAGATTGTCCCCGTCCTGTTAAATTTGCAAAAGGCAAGAATTCATGGACTAGCAAACAGAGCAGAAAGAATTCTCAATGCATTTGAGGAAAAGCAGTTTTATGAAGAATTCTGCCATACTGCTCGTTCTGCCCTTGTTTATATGAGGTCATGAATCATCAAAGTATCAGCTTTAATGATTGGTATGTATTTACCATTTTCTGTTATGACTCATTCATATCATCTTTGGGGATTAAGGTGTAGAACCAATCTGAGGCCTAGGATTTGATTTGTTTGATTTGTTTTTTTTTCTGAAATGGTCAATTAATAAAGAGAAATTTATGCAGAAAAACAGGAATTTAACAAGAAATAGCTGCTTGAGATTTTTTTAATATTCATTTTTAGCGAATTTCAATCTAAGAAATTAATTACAAGTAAAAGTCTTCTTGAGATATAGTTTGACTTTTGAACAAGAAACAAATCAAACTTTCATATTGTCCGTAGCTACATTATTTCTGAGCAAGAACAAGAATACTTCATTCAAAGTAATTACAGTCTTTCCTATAAATAGATATTTATAATGTTATAAAAATATGGGAAAAAAAATAATTAATGCATGTGTTCCAACTATGAAAATTTATCTGTGTTCTGTATCTATAAAGAATTCATGGACTATGCTTTTGTAGTATAACTCTGATCATAGAAATGCCTGTGCATGTGAGCAGCTATATTCATATAAGAATCCCCATTGATTTCAAATTACTTACAGAATAAATATTTGCCAGATTGGGAGCTCAAGTATAAAGTTATTTTTCTCATCTATACCAAATAATATTAATGTAGAAATATTAATAATATTTTATTGCAAATAATCTAAAACAAATTTTAACTTTTTATTCTTGTGTAAGATGCTATAGTAACAAGAAGTAAATTATAGATTAATAACATTATTAGCATTACTTAGCTTTCAAATAAATGTACGCTCATATTAGGATACTGCCACATTTGCTAGATTAGTTTGGTTAATTATCACCGTATGAGACTATAAATTAAATCCATGTTATCTTTTTTTCCTCTGTATTTTTTTAGTGGAATCGGTTGAAGCAGAAATATGTCACTTTATAAAGATGAGGTCACAAATCTAGGAAAACATACAGTGGCTTATATTGCTACGTGTTTTGCGTATGTGACAGTCTGTAGCAACAACAGTCAATTCAGGGAGAACCAGAGAGCCAGAGCCAATTTTATTTAGTAAGTATGTTATGGCTGTAGATTCTGAATTTTACAATAATGAACTAGGAGCAGCATGGGGGTTGGTAGTGAGATGATACATCTTCTGAGGTGTTTCATATTAAAGTTTGATGTATTCCTTCTTTTGAGCGTGGGAGGCTGTTGCATCTATTCTGGACAGGCTGGATTTTGCCAGACTACAACAAAGTAAGAAAATAAAATGCATAAGTGTTTGAAACAACCGTATGTCAAGATTGAACACAGTCCTGTTAAACAGCAGATAGAAAACAGCATTGTGTTAAGCGGAGTTAATTTTTACATTTTTTAGCTTAAAATTTAATTACTTACAAGGTTATGTTTTTCTATAAAACTTTTGATAGAGAGATCTGGACTATCATATCTGTTTCTTTGACATTTTTAACATAATTTTATTCACCAACTCAGAATTTTTTTGGTTATAGTTCTTAAGTTATGACACAGCATTTGTAAAATCAGGACTGTGATGGCACATTCAACGTCTGTAAATCAAGAGATAATCACTAAGCCTGTCAAGTAGATATCATACAATAAAGGTAATTTTATTCTGAAAAGGTGTATTTTCTCTTTTGTATAGCATTATTGAGAATTATTGATTATACATAAATGGTTACCATTCTAATACAGAAAGTATGACCTTATAATTGTCAGTGGCTTTAGAAAATGGGTATTGCCCTAACATTTCTTATTCCCAGTAAGTCTGCAGCCTCGCTTTCAGCAAAGTTAGCACAGCTGTTCCTAGACTTCTAGTCCTGTAAATTCTCCTCCTTATATACTTTTTTTTTTTTTTTCCCTAGAAGAGGGTTCTTCAAAAACTGCAGTAGCCTCTTTCTTTTATATTCACAGAGCAAAAGCAATAATCTTTATTCCTATGTATGGTGTTCTCCCCCACTCCCCCCCAAAAATATGTTCTTTTTTGTGACATCATGAGAACACATGTCCTTTTCATTCATTAAACACATTATTTCTAACATGGCAATAAGTCCTTCTTTTAATAAATCAAATTTTCCTTCTAGACATCCTCTTCACTTTCCAACCTATTTTTCTGTGTCTTCCAGTAAGCAGATCATTTGTATATCTATATACTGCTATTCCTTGCTACTCTTGCTATGTTCTCTACTTGTGTCTTATTTACATCAGATTTTAAACAACTTAGTATAAGGACCTTTTTCCTCAGACAAAAGCTGCTGGAGGGGTTTTGAACCTGACTAGAAGTTTTAACCATTCAAGTTCAGAAAATATTAATTAAAAACAAATTTTCTTTCTTTTCACAGAGTGCTATTATGTATTGTTTGCAGCTGATCACTACTCTCCAGAGGATGTGAGCTGCTAGTAACTTCCCTAATTTTAATCACAATCTCCTCCATCTTACCTAATTATCTCACAGTAATAAACAAATACTTTTCAGGACAATACTCAGATGAATGTAGTTATATAAGCATTCATTTAATCAATTATTATATAATCATTCAGTTAATTAATTAATTATCAGAAGCCGGATCTGAAGCCTGCTAATGAAAAGCTGAAATTTTACATTCTTTCAATGATCATACAGTAAAATTTAGATGTGAAGTGAGTTTGCAAGCTTTAGAAGGGAAGACGGGAAAATAAGACTGTAGAAATGAGGATGTATCAGCTCACGAAAATGGAAGAGATGGAACGCACATGGTCCAGGAAATCTTCTTAATCAGAAAGATTCTAAAGCCATCTAAGTTGTGACAAATGTTATTCCAGGGGCTGAAGTGGACTTTAAAGGTGCAGAAGTTTCTTCTCATCTTAATTCAGCTGTTTTTCCAAACTGAAATCTCTTAAAGGCTTAATATCTGTTACACTGAAAGTTGTGTGAGAACTCATAACAGTAATGGTGTTGTATGTTGACACTTTATCCTGTCGTATTATTGCTCCTGGTCTTTGTGGTATGTCACATAGGGAAGGTAATTGTTTATTAAATCTGCTTGCATTAAAATGGATGGGAAATTGCACAAAAGTGCACTAAATATTTTTGAGTTGAAAAGCATCCCAGGTCAATAGGTAACTGAGTGATAGGACTATCAATAGCTTCTCATCTTGTCAGTGGGCAGATTGACTAATTTTCCTATCAATAACTAATTGGGATGGTGGTTCAAATGGCAAATTTAGGAATGAATGAGAAATCAACAACACTTTAAACTCTTTTTACCATTTCATCTCTCTTTTTGCCAGTTCACTTTTTATGTGGTTTGATTTACATACAACCAAGTTCATGAGCACTAAAGACTCAAATTTGTTTTAATTTTTTTTTTTCTTGAAAGTATAAAGATGTTTAGCTCTATAGGAAAAACTACTCATTCATGTTGTCCTGGGTTCAAAAAGAAAAGAAGTCTAAAAATCTAAATTATTATGCTGTCACCATCGTCATGAAAAGTGCTAGTACTTGTTTCACATCTTCAGCAAAAGCAGTCTGTCTTTTCTGATCTTTTGTGTTATTTAAATATGGATTTTCTATCTTCTTCATGGATATTTTGAGAGAACAGAATTAGTTCTGTATGCTAATAGTCCTGCATCTGCCATTTCTGATGCTGTGAGAAAATGCAAGCAAAATCACCTAACTTTAATCTCAGGTGCCCTAATTTAGATTGACAGTGTAATAGTAGTGATTTGGTATGAAAGCATGCCTGCATATAGATGAATTTATATATTCATCCACTTACCTCTTTCTTTCATAGTAGAAGAAGAATTACATTAGGTTTACATTTGCAAAAGTAATTTTCAGTATGATACCACAAAAATGAAGATGAAAGATGAAGAGCTGTGTCTGTGGTGAGTGTTGCTCTTTTTTGAAGTTTAAATTACCATTGCAAAAATCTCCATGAATTGTGTTCACAGATATAAGTCTTTCAGCATAAGTGAAATGGCAGCTGGCGTTGAGGTAAAACTCTGTGAAAAAATACTTTTCTCAGAGTGATGCTACAGTGTGATCAACAGATTGGAGTGGGACGAGGAAAAGCAAATAAATGTAAGAAAAGAGAAGTGAACTGAAGCACAAACTCTCTAGGAAATTAAATCATAACATCTACTGTGTGGTGGGATAACTTAACAAAACTTTACGGAGTTTGTGAAAACTTCATGAAAATTTTATGAACCCTCCAAGACACAACATTCATCCTGAATTGTTTCATGATATGTTAGATATACTGATATTTGTAGACATTTAGTGCAGCAGTTTTGTTGTACATTGTCAGTGTGGTTAAGTTTTAGTTGTTACAGGTTTTCCTAAACAAACAAACAAAAAAAAAATCCGCCTTTTATTCCTATGGTCCAGAGCCAAATGTTCTGGATTTGCATTTTATTAGTCTTGTTTTGAAGTAAGCTTTTTTCCTGAAAAGAAAAGAAAAGAACATTTCATTTGAAGTGAAAATAACAAATAACAGTGTCTTTTTTGGTGCAAAAGCATGGCACAGAAAAAGTGAACCTCTGTGTTTCTGTGCTAAATGCACTATGTATGTATTAACCATAAATCCTCACTGTTCTTTACACAGCAGAAAATTGGTAACTACAGCACTTTCTCATGCTTACCTTCTTCCACATAATTGTTCAATGATATGGGTAATTAGGACCATGGAAGTTCTCTCTCAGCTGTATTTCTTTCTCTGTTTTGTTTTGGTTTGGGTATTTTTTCCACTGGTGTTGTTTTAGGTAATCTAGGTTCTTCAGATATATCTATGCTTTGGAGTATTTTCACTTACATAATTAGATCTAAGGAAGTACAGCCATGAGGTCTGTGAAATCATAGGCCACTGTATAAATGCATTGTACAGGTGCATTTACCCACATGAACCTCACGCCTTCGATACATTTCCAGTTGGAAATTTTTGCTTTCTGTATTGTAGGTTAAAGTAAAGCATGATCATTCATTTTCGGTTTTCTGCATCAAAAGGATTTTGTGTCTTTGAAAAGTTTGCATTTATTCCTTTGCACAAGCTCTTTCTTCCCATGTGGATTTATTTACATTGTAATTGTAGATTTAAGGATACAATTTCCACACAAATCTTCCAAATTCTTGGTAAGAGAGCTGTAAAGTAGATAATAGGAGAGGCTATAGTATGATTGATGTAGTTTGAATTCCAGTATTCTTTGGAAGTCAGAAAAAAATCTACCAATGAAGTGCTTTCAGGACACTGCCCTTGATAGTTTCCTTCACAGTCTGTGAAGATAGCTCTGAACTTCAGTGGATTTATCTATAGATAAAGCATGACATATTGACAAACCTTAAAAAGTTACATTCTGGTTTGTCAATATGTCACACTTACAGAGAAACACAAACCTGGAGGTCCTCAGAAGCTCACAGAAAATGAATGGTTGTTGTTGGACCCCGTGATCCATCCATCTCCTCTTGCTGAGTGATTAAGAAGCTATTTGTTCATTTTTGCTCGCTTCAGTTGCAGAGAATCAGGTTTTTCTTCTTATCACAGATGCAGGCATGACAAAGGAATTAAAGGAGACAACTTGCTGCTTCTTTGTGTTTTAAATGACTGAGAGAAGCAAAGAAGCTCTAACACTGAATAAGAGAAAATCTGAGTTTAAATAAATTTATCAGAAGGCGATCATATGTGACTGCAAACTGTATATCAGGATTCACTGCCGGTAAGGCAGATTCCCTTATCCTGGTGTAAAGTATACATAATGTAAATGTGAAGTGTAAAATGGAAAACTGGAAAGCAACGTAATGTTCAAGGTAGTTTCAAAAATAAGAAATTATTTGGTCCTGCAGCTCTCAAAACTATCATTAGGAATTTCTTCTGTACCATGTGTAGTTCCAAATCTCATGGTACTTAGGTCAAATTGTGAAAGCACTATAACTGGTGCTCTCTGCAAACAAAAC
>NW_009647421.1:264574-286580 GCF_000708025.1 Charadrius vociferus | reverse complement strand
ACGCAATAAATATTTTCTACTACTTTTGTTACAAAATATATCAAAACTCTTTTAGCAGAATTAACATATAGATAATAATTCAAGGTTTACTGACATTTAGGAACAGTAAAAAAGAAAGTTTTCTTCCAATTTTAGAACTATAGGAGTTTCGGGTTTTGGCAGATTTGTGGTTTGGGTTGTTTTTTTTTTTAATTTTTGTTTTGGTTTTAAATCTTATTGTAAAACTATATCATACCTATATATTTATACATTTTTTGAGAAAATGATTTAGTGGTGTTTGGTTTTTTTTTTTTTTCCTTTCCAGAAAGAACCAGAATAAACAACACTTAAGAGATCAGGAGGTGTTTTTCATTTTTGTGTAGTCATAAGTCCTTGAACGTACATATGTTTGAACATGGAAAGGTTTTGTTGTGTTATCCTTTAGTGCTGTTCTAAAGATATCAACCGCTAGTACTTTCTGCCAATAAGTCTTTCAATGCAGTGATATTGGTTAATACATTCTTAACCCTTACAGGAGATGCTTATAACAATTACTACCACTATTTTATTAACAAGCTTTCAATTTTTTGAGTGCTGGTTGGAAATTAACTGAATTTACTGATTATTCATATCACTGGCCAGAATCTCATTATCATCTTCAGAGCCGTCAGGTGCTTCTAAGGCACCTGTGTCACTTAGTTTTAAAAAGCTGCAAAGTCTGAGGCCAATACTATGTGCTGTAAGTCTCTCACCTGAATCCTTTGGATCCCATCTTATTGTATAATAAGAATTAAGATTGTTGATGTTTCTGTGATTGAAGGATCACTGAAACAGGATACTCCATCAAATTTTAAACTGTCCTTAACAACTCCCTTTCTGTTATTAAGAAAATTTTCTCAACACAGATGACATATTTATTTTCCTTAAGTTTCTGATTTATAATTCTTTCAAAGGTATATGGAAAGATTACTTGTATTCACTTGTAAACTCATCTTGCTCAATCTGATTTATCTGGAAAAAAGTCAATCACATGGCAATATTCACCATAGCATGCATTATGAATAATTATTTATTGATTGTTATAGATTTAAAATCTGTCTCTCTTACTGTTATTGGAGTACAATAATTTCATATGATTATAATCTAAAAGAACTTGATATGATAATAGTCTGTAAGTAGGTTGCCCAATATTGCAATTCTTTAATTTGAAGTTGTAGTCAGCATCCAACAGTTGGAAGTTTATCTCCAGATAAGTTTAGGGAAAATCCAGGATTGTTTTATAGGTCCTCTGATGTAGGAAACTTTCATTTTCTGTCTGTTCTAACTTGGGATTATTCTGACAAATTTCAGGTGATGCAGCACATACCAGAAGTCACCAAAATAAAAAAAGTTTTGTTAGTGTTTGTTGAATAAGCATGAATAAGTAAACATTTCACCTTTGTAATCCTACTCTGAGCATTAAAATTCTCAGTGCTAGACTGTCATTTAGGGATTACCATCTCTCTGAGGATTGCCCATACACCACTTTTCTAGTATTTATGGAACATTATTACACTGTTGACACATTTCAAAATTGTTACGGAATGTAATTGTTTTGTCAAGACAACAGCACTGGCATGCTATACACCAAGTTTTCTGCTGCTACCTGGAGAGATAACTTTACTGAATTTGCAGGTGTAATGGACTATTATCGTCACATAAAATATACAACTTTACTGAAGTTTCCAAATTATTATATTCTCAAATGGTTAATTAAAAATAATGGGATAACACTCATTCTTTCAAATGTTTAGCAATTTCAGAGTGTTAGTCTCCTTTTACAACAGTTACCGTGATCTATTAAACTTTAGGTTCACTTATACCTATTTTTAACACTAGAACTATGCTCTGTGGGTTTTAAATTGAGACCCATGTAGTTATCCAGAGATACAAAGAAAAAAAAAAAAAAAAACAAACCCAACAAAAAAAGCCACCAACACTTTTTATTAACTATTTCTAATCTTTTTTTTATGTCCTCTAATGTGGCCAAAATACGGGTGTTATTTAGGTGTCTTAATATTGAACTCAGGAACTTGAGACTATAGATGATTTTACATTTCATGTTAGCTTTCTGTTGCCCACTATTTTAACAATTCTTTATAGTCATCTTTACCACTTAAATGAGGCTAAAATCTCTATTTGTGTTCCTTCTTCTGACTTTCATTTTGTGTTCCTTTCTCCCCATGATTCCATTTAGAACTTTTCTTTGCATACCAAGTAATGATATCTCTTTTACAACAGTCTGAATGCTTACAACTGCATTAAATTCTGTTGGAAGAATATTGGATGACATGGGGTTTCGTTATTACAGAGGAAAATCATTGCTGTCACTGATGTTTTGATCTGCAGACAGCTGCACATGTACTTAAGTCACGATGAGCAGCTGATAAGGAGTGCGTTTCCCATAATATTTTTAGATCTTCTCAAATATTCTCAGACTTAAACTAAAGAAAAGTGTTATTGCTGATGACAGTAGAACTATTATCCCTTCCCTACTACCATTTTATTCATGAGATGTAGTTATTTTACTTGGAGGGTGATAATCTTGCAAACACTGCAAAGTTCACATGTAGTCGATTAACAGAAACATCTTCTTCAGCGGTCACAAGACATTATTTGATATGTTTCATAGAATTATGAAATCGTTTAGGTTGGAAAAGACTCTTAAGATCATCAAGTCCAACTGTAAACCTAACACTGCCAAGTCCACAACTAACCTGCATCCCTAAGTGCCACGTCTACACATCTTTTAAATACCTGCAGGGATGGCGATTCAATCACTTCCCTGGGAAGCCTGTTCAAATGTTTGCCAACAGGGTCATAAACAGACACTTGTTTATTAAGATAAAACACCTTAAGAGACAGTACAAATAAATGTATTACATCCCTTTAGATTTTTAGAACAACATAAAATATATGTGTCAAAATAGGTTTTGGAAGTGAATTTTTGGCAACCTCTATAAAATCATCAGTTTTGCATGTACATGCTTATGTACCATTTGTATCATTACTAGAGCATTGTGGATTACAGCTGTATTGTAGTACACCCATCAATTCTGAAACTCTACCCATTACGATATCAGTTGCTTCTAAAATCATCATTTATATTAACTTGATCGTTAGGAACACAGTTGACACTCAACCTGATAAAGCAAATATCTTTGTAGTTTAATTTCTGGAATTGCAAGGAATCAGCAATAATCTCATCAATCCCGAATTTCACTCAAAGTGATAGTACCATGTCTTGGACAATCTATTTCATCAACCACAACTGTAAAACAATTTCCAAAAGTTTTCTCAGAAATATTCCTGTGATTATGATCTCTTATCTCCTATTATCTAATTGTGAATAATTGAACTTGTGAATTTACTTTATCTCTGAACGGCTGAAAAGAGTCCTTAGATCGCGTTCTGCTCTCAAACAAAGCAAATAAATTTGAAAGAAATAAATTAATTTAGAGATTTTTTTCTTATTATTGTTATTTTTCCTTATAGCAAATTCATAGCCCAAATTCTCATCTGCTACAGTAATACAGACATTTAATTCTAAGTTAGCTGTGAAAAATAATCTGGTGGTTAACCTCTGCAGAGATAGGGCAGAAGTATGTAAAAACCTGAAAACATGACTACAGTTTCCAAAATCAGTATTGGCACAAAAGCGTCTGGTGTCTCAGCTAATCAGACAAAAATCCTCAACATCATGTTTATGGGACAGACGTATGTGGTGCGCAGACATCCTTGAAGTATGCAGTCAGCTGGCAACTCAGTCCGGTTGAGTACATTCCTAATGACCAACTGGATCTCTAGTGCTTAGGAGCAGTTATTATTTTCCAATAATTCATGAGGAAAAGGATTAGTCCAGTGGCATCAGCTTTTATCTTCAGTTCAAACCTAATTGGACTGTAATTGAACCAGTGTTGCTGACAACTTCTTTACAGACTGTAGGAAAATGACTGAGTTTTTCAATTTTTCTGTGCTGCTCCATATTGCCATTGTACCGGTGAGTAGTTTTATTACTGTTAAGAATTTCCTGCTTTCCCGTTTCTTTGATAAGTACTGAAAATATGATACGTTACAAGAAAACTCAGTAGTTGTTTGAAAAATATCGTCTCAACAATAGAGAACCTTAGTGATTTCCAAGCACATCTGATATCTGTTGAAGTTAGAGAATCCAGATCACATCCTTAGTCAAAGATAAACTGCAATTAAATATTTGCAAATGAAGAAACAAAGTATGACATCAGTAATCTATGATATTCTCAAAAATACTACTGAAAACTAATCTGTGTAAAAATAATGCCTTTGTGTTGCAAGTACAAAAAGTAGACTAACTTGAATTATTATATTACTTCAGAAAGGCTGACAATTTTAAATAGCTGTTGTTGCATTCCAGTTTCATATAACAGCAGTCAGTCTGGTTATCAAAATCAAATTAATTTATTAATTTCTTGAATCTAGTTTTCCTCTTCCTTATCAATCTTGCTTTAAGTGATTTAATTTTTAACAAGTTGAAAATACCAACTGTGTACATGCAGCTTTGAACTTCACTCAGTATTCAGTACTTTCTTAATAATACTGACATATCATAATTAAACATGGACATAATGGTCTCTGAAAAAGTTACCTGCTAACATGTGCTCTGAGATTTCTCATAGTACAGATTACAGTGTAGGATAAATTAATACAATGGCCTACCTTTTATCTACTGAAAAGGATGGAAAACAATTCTTTTGGTTTTGGCTTCATGACTTTTATTTTCTCTCTTGCACAGGTACCCAGTAGTCTGAACAAAACTGGTGGGTTTATGACTATCAACCTAGGTTTAGATTCTCAGGAGTCATATGAATATGTATTCTTCAGGAATGAGTAAGCAATTATTAGTCATTCCACCCCATTTGGTCAGACCACCTAAATGATGGTGATGGTTTCTTTCATATAAATAAAGTAATAGTGATATTGATGTTTTAATTATTGTTTCATTTTAACCTCTATACCATGCCTCCAAACAACAATATGACGTTCTTTTAAAAAAACTATATAATAAAAAATATTACTATCCTCAGTATGTAAAGATAAATCTCTCACACTAAAAATGTACTGGCTTGAAAAAATCAATTCATCCAAAGGCACTCACTGTCACAAAACCCAAAACCTACTTCTGTATGTTATAATATTATTTTTTTTATATAAATCAAGTAAAATATTTACAAAATGCCTTATTCTTTGTTCAATGAACTGGGTCATTAATAAAAATTTATTTAAGACACAAATACGGTGTTTTTCTACACACAAAGTTTATGAAGATCAGATGCTATAATCCAGGTTAGTTTGATAGAGAAAAATGTGTGACATGACAAAATGTAACAATACTACATCCTCTATGTGAAGATATTTAAAATTTAGATAGGCACAGATTTGCGTTGTTTTGCGTTGTTTTGCTTTTTAAGATTTAAGGGATTTTTGTTAACAGTGTGGTAACAGCAGAAAAGTTGCTGTTTCAAATACCAGTCTTACAGAAACAAAGATGACTGAAATCTATACTTTCTTCTGCCTTTGATCATACCCTGTGCACTAAATGATTTGATCATAAAGCTAGGATACAATGCACTTCATTGATTAAAACTGCATTTTGTGTGGGTATTTTATACACATACTTTCTTAGATTTCAAATTCAGACAGTCTGAAGATTGCCCCAGTATGGTGGAAAATGAACATAAAGGGAAAAAAAAAAAATGTAGCTAAATATTGAATTACTCTTCATGGTATTTAAAGTACAAAACAATATTTGCAATACCACAAATCTTTCAGATAAAAATATTTTACTGTTGGGAAAGGGTAGACTGTGGGAAAAAAAAAAAAAAAAAGAAGTTATGCAATCATTAACAATAATTTTCTTGCAAGATCGCTTACTTTAACAAGCCTAGAAAGCCAACAATGAACAAAGGAAATATTGAACCAACAAGCAGCATATTTCAGAAACATTCTCAAATGCTTCACAGCATTTGAGATTGGGTGGGGGGTTAGATTTTATGTTTTTTTAAAAGCAGTTGTTTTTTCTTTTTTGGTTGTCTTTTTGTTGTTGTTGTTATTGACAAATTTTTGGATGGAATTCTGTTTGTACAGAATAAGAGGAATTATACCTGTAAGATCATTCTAAGAGTGAATTTTCACACCAATCACCTATAAAACAAAAACACCAATTTGACTATTAGTAACAGAAGAGCCTGCTATTGACAGTTATATTTGACAGCAAACTGCAGACATAAATCTTCTCTTTACAGTTATTTCTTTCCCAAAATGACAAGCCTTTCAGCTTAACTTCTATCTCACAGCACTAAGCGAATAATCTTGCTTGTCTTTAGTGCTCCTTCCTCTTTTCTGTCGTATTTTCTGATGATACTCAGCAAAATAAGCACAGCACTCACCATTAGGGTAGAAGAGAGATTTTCAGTGACATTTCCTTTAAGAAATACAGTCCTATATTTTTGTCATTATCTGCAAATAGATTCTGAATTCCTCAAAATATTTTAAAACATACAGATAGATCTACTTCCCTTGAAAATAAGTCAAGAACTATCTAGCACTTATCATATTTGTTGCTCATATTGCTATGTTTTTTATCTCTCTTCCATTCCATGAATTCTTCTGGTCCCTGTGGGTGGCACTTCAAGACAGCTGCAAAAATATTGATTACATTGTGAATGTTCTACACTTTCATCCCACAATGTTGCCCAAAAATGTTATATCATCTCTAATATTTGAAAGACAATAAAGGTTGGTGCAAAGCAAATGAAGTAGATAGCACCTTACTTAAAGTTTAAGTACCTTTACAATACCATTCCATATTGTACTGTTTATAGATGCAAGGTAGAAGGCTGAAAGGGACAGCAGGCATCTCTCACTATGGAATGAGGATTTAGCAATATGAACCATGGAACACCTCTCAGTCAGTCTTGCAGCTAGTAAATTAGTAGAGAACCTGTTACACATTGACTAATTAAATATGGAAAAAAGTGATTAATTCCTTACGAACCTGTCTGTTTACATGTATGACAAAGCAGTTGTCAAACCAGGACAGCAGTCAATATAAGATTTCTGTACAAAACAATAAAATGTTCTTTGAGTTTCCAGATATTATAAACTTTTTTTCTAACAGAAAATATACTGTATAACTTTACTTCAGCTTTAGCAGAAAATGAAAGATAACAAATCAATGAACTGAAAGTGAAGACTCACCTTGCTGAGAAAAGTATTCAAATAGCCTTGTGCAAACAAAAAATCACTCTCTATTTGAATGCATCAATAATTTTGGCCTAATTTTCCAGAGTTTAAAGCAAACCTACAAATGCTAATAGAATGAAACTTTGGTTGATAATAAAAATGTTCTCAGAATGGTTCATTACATACTTAGAAAATATAATTCCAAAAAAGAATTAGTATAAATACTTACTTAATATTCTGTTAAGATGGGAGGAATATGTGACAAAAGCAAAATAGACAGCCAGTAAATGTACAAGACAACAACAAATTATGCAAATAGGGAGTAAGAAAGTGTCTTAACTGTGACAGAACTTATTGTAAAAAATGTGCTTTGATCTTTCAATGTACACAAAAAAAGGTTAAAAAAAAATGTCTTATTTTTCCCTATATTAGCAGGGTTAGATACCTTAAACTCATGACTACTAAAATGGAAAAAGAGATCTCTGAATTATCAAGGCTGAGGGTGGGGTTTACATTATTATTTTTTTTTTAAATAAACACAGACTAGTAAAGAAAAACATGAGGTTCCATTGTTTCTAAAACAGTTTTAGTTAAAATGAAAGTTTTAATTTATTCAACTGAAGATTTATAGTTATTGAAGTACAAAAATCTGGTAGCAGATGGCCTCTTAGTTTGCCAGAAAAAAATCATAACAAATCAAGGAGAAGATGAGTTAGGTTAGAAATAAGGCATGTATTTTTATTCATTGTAAAACATACTCGACTGAAAACTTCTGATAATGTCCTTGATATCTTGTTTCACTGTTTTCAGAATGAAAGGTTTATGTTACTGAGTTTGACTTTTGTTTTCCCTAAAAAGTCACTTTTCAATATGTATAAACAAAGGACAATAGCTATATGTCATGGTCAAACTAGGACACTATAATGGAACTGTTTTATTTTCCTGGGAGAAAATAAAATAAAATAAAATAAAACAAAATAAGCTTCTAGCAATGTAAGAATTTGTGCAGAATTTTCCTTCCCAGAGCATTTAAAACTTTCTGTTTTGATCTTACCTGACATGAAGCCAGACATAGAAAACTCAAAACCCTTAGCAAAATGGAAATTGTTTACTTTACGCAGCTTTCAGTAATTTACTTAATACTATTGCCAAAAGCAGAAAATATTCCTTATGTAATATAAATATGTATGATATTGCATACATGAACAAGTCTGAAATGAGAACTCATGTGCAGAATGCTGTTGCCAAATAACAGAGGAACCAGAAAACCATTTACAAAATACATTAATGTAGTTGGCGTCTGTGACAGTGTGGGGTTTTATGTGCGCTTTTATACTTAATCCCCACACAAAAAATAATAATACAACTGAAAATACATGAGAAAGAAGGGTAAATTTAACTTTGTGAAGCATCATCTGTTTCTTACATAGATGAAGAATACGGAAAAGAGATGGATAAACACTGGCTGAAGAATATTGCTTAGTAAAATTACTCTTCCCTATCTTGAGTACAGAACAGACAGCAAAATATATAAAAATCGAATTGAAATATTTTGGTGCAGGAAAGAGTACTTAGAACAACTATTACATTAAAATCTATTTAGATTTCCATTTATTCCAAGATACTGGGACATGAGGATAACAGTACAAAACCCAAAAACTTGTATTTATAACCACTAGTCAGAGATGACAACTGAAGAATAATATTCTGTGCCTGAACTGATTCAATTTTGGACTAAAAGTTTTGGGTTTGCATTTCCTGAACATTTTAATTTTGCTGAAACAATCTTTTCTTTTTGTATTCCAAATGCTAAAGCAATAGTATTGTCTGCTGATCAGGTATATGCAAAGTACATTTGTGTTATGAATGTCTTCTTACTGTGGCTACAATTATAGGTTTCACTTGACAAGATGCCTGAATAGGGTTTCTGTGTCATAAAAATTCTATCTCCTTATTAGCAAAAGAACCTTTCATTGAAAAATCGGCTTCATTTACCACATATGTACTTCTAAAAAATGTGATCAAACTTAAATAGTGGCTTCACAGTTTATCTCTTAAAACACTGAATGATTTCAGTGTAAGTGAGAATGTGATCTAAAAAGATTGGAATAAAATCTGAGACTTAATTGCTTAAATCATCTAGTGGTTCATGTATGCATCCAAAACAAAAAATTAAAAAAAACCAAACAAACAAAAACAACCTAAACATACTTTAACATTTAGCTTATTAGGAATGCATATAAAGTCAGAGGATTGGGCTAAGAGGGATAAAGTTAAGCATGTCTATAGTTATTCAAAAGCTCAGTGCCTGACATGAACTTGCACAGACTATATTCAGCATGGTTTTGGGATGTAGGGTTCTGCAGGTTTCCTGGTCTTTGAAGAAGATAAGGCTATTCAGTGTACACAAGAGTACTATGGCAATGATGGTTATGGTTTCCTCTGACCCTACCCTGTAATATACAAAAGCATGTATATGGCATGGGAGGTATTAAAGGAGGGAGAATTTTGATTAAAAGAAGGAAGCTTTTTGAAACCTTAACTTTAGAAACTAGATTTAAGTGCTTCCAATTCAGACAGAAATGGTACCAATTTCAATGTACCTGATTGTTAGTATAGCTGACAATGTCAACAATTAGTAATAAGGAATTCAGGGAAAACTGGAGCCCAGCTTACCAGTTCAAGTACCATCATAAATTTTCTGTTCTAGGTATTATACGACCGTGATTTACTGTGATAGTTATAAGGCACGTAGTCTCTCTGTGTATTACTTTTTTCTTGTAGTAATAATCATAATAAGTTAAATTATTTTATGTAAATAATTATAATTTACAAAAAATCTTGGGTAATTTCACAAGGTGTGTGAAAATGTCTCTTTATGTCTTTTATTTTTTGCCAAAGGAAAACCTTTGCCAAAAGAAGAATTTACACCAGGATCAAATACAGTTCTGAGATCTGCTCCTATAAGACTTCATAACACCAAAGATGAGTTTCTTTTCTATCTGTCCATACCAGTTAATAGTAATTAAAGTGTAATTAGATTCATTTTTTTTTTTGTGTTAATGTGCTTATGTGCCCATGAATAGGTCTACAAAAAGTTGAAGATGGTAACACTCACTCTTTAGAAGTGTATAAAAACACATGTATACATTAATGGAAACATTACAGTCTGAGACCTGTCAATTTATTTGAGTTCTGCTTTCATGGTTATGATATGTTAGTGATGTCTTTTCCAGAAATTAATGAGTCTACTTGGCAAGATTAAGAATGACTGATGTGACAGAGTAGAGTTTGCCCACCAGCACAGTAAGGTTATTTCATCCCACTTTACTGAAAAATTAACATGTATGTCTATGTAAGTGAATCTCCAGCTTAACTGAGTGCCCATTATGCAAGACCAATTGCATGAGCTGTGGATACACAAACACCATCTCTGTTGTTTTCTGCTCCATGCCAAGTAAAGACATTCAGCCTGAAACAGAGAGAATATTCTGCTATTTCTGAAATCATATGTGTAGCTGAAGAAAACAGATAGCAGGTGTAATAGATTGTACCCTAAAGGTAGGATAGTTCAATAAAGTGTGCTTTCTTTTATTGTTCAATAAGCAGAGCCTGGTATTTCTGATTCAATCCCTTCACTCCTTGAAAGCACAAACAAGAATTCATTATTTATAATATGCCACATCATGATGTAAACATGTCTTGTACGTGTTTCAGCTCACTGGGTTTGGAAGAGTGCCCTATTAGAATGGAAATGCAGATTTGTGCTTTCTGTCATAATAAATGCCAGTGAGTGTACTTTACTTCTTGCCATTGGATGTGTGGAAAACAGCCCCTATCTTCTGTTTTCCATCAGATCAGCTCATCCAGGTCATGCAATATCCTTTCCATAAGATACATAAAGAAAAAAGTAAAAACCAAAACCACGCTGAAAAAAAAAACCCAAACGTCTATACAATATTGTATGCTTTCCCTCTTATCTGCTATTTTCCCTGCAGAAAATTATGTTCTTACCTGCTATTCATTTCTTAAAATCAAATTGTATTGATTACCAGTAGAAATTAAGGCTTTACAATAGTTTTCAAATTTAGAAATAGTCATGGTATTCTGGATGTCCTGCTCTTGGTATAGGACAAAAATTATTCAATGGCTGTTACAACAGCACAAAACTTGGCAAATTAGTTTAGGGTGCTCTTATAGAACAGACATGGAAGGTGATCTCAATCATAAGTGGGGCCAGCAGGTCAAAGAAGGTGATTCTGCCTATCTACTCCACTCTCGTGAGACCCCACCTGGAGTACTGCATCCAGCTCTGGAGTCCCCAACATAAGAAGGACATGGACCTGCTGGAACGTATTCAGAGGAGAGCCATGAGGATGATATGAGGGCTGGAGGACCTCTTCTATAAGGAGAAGCTGAAAGAATTGGGGCTGTTCAGCCTGGAGAAGAGAAGGCTCGGGGAGATCTTATTGCGGCCTTCCAGTACCTAAAGGGGGCCTACAGGAGAGCTGGGGAAGGACTTTTTACTAGGGCATGTAGTGACAGGACGAGGGGGAATGGCTTTAAACTGGAAGACGGCAGGTTTAGATTAAACATTAGGAAGAAATTTTTTACTTTGAAGGTGGTGAGGCACTGGAACAGGTTGCCCAGAGAAATTGTTGAGGCCCCATCCCTGGAGGTGTTTAAGGCCAGGCTGGATGTGGACCTGGGCAAACTGGTCTAGTGGGAGGTGTCCCTGCCTATGACAGGGGTTTGGAACTCAATGATCTTCAAGGTCCTTTCCAACCTAAACCATTCTATAATTCTATAAACTCATTATACTTCAGTTCCTATCTCTAAAACTGGACTGATAGCACTCCTATAGTTCACAGAAAGATACTTTAGGAATTGTTAGGTGTTTTGACAGCATAGCAAAGTATGCTTTGAATACAAAACAGAAATACAGATTTATTCAGGGTGAGGTGATCCTAGAATATGTTTAGTTTATTTTGTAAGATGTATTCAATGAGTGTCTACAACTTTCATTGCCATTATCTGGGGGAGAATGTTAAATATCTTCACTCTTCTTCAGAACACTACTTCACAGAATAAAAAAAAAAAAAAAAAAAAAAAAGCTCTGTTCACATGCAGTTTCCCCTTACCTTCACAGGAGATTAGATTTAAAAATAGGGATAGACAAGGTTTAGGATTAGGGCTAAAGATATACTATGAGGAAATCAAATCAATGACTTGGACTAACTTTTCAGTTTTCATCTATTTGTAAGAAATGGGGTAGCTAGATATTTAACAAGATTTTTTTCAGAGATGTTTTCCCTCCTGACAGAATGATTCTTTTTCAACATCACTCAGAGATTCAGCTGGACAGTCAATGTTCTCCACAAATCACCCAGCTGCAAACCTGAACTAAATTCATGCTTTGCTTCTTACTTTGCTACAGAGCTTTTTGGAGACTTCATAAGCCTATACTCTTCCTTCGTCTACTTTGACCTGTTTATAAAAACATAACAAGTTTTCCATCATACTATTCATAAAATAGTGAAGGAAAAAGCTGCCAATTTATCATGACTGTCCTGTGGCTTCAGAAAAAGGAACAAAGAGAAAGAGAAGGAATAATACCCCAGCCACTATTTTAAAATATTACCCAAGCTGACAGAGAGCTATTACTTTCTGATGTAACAGACTATGGACACCATTTAAAAAAAATAGCAAACACAGATATCGTCCATCTGGCTGGAACATATGTTCTGCTTTCAAACCCAAATTATTAGAGAAGAAAGTTCCAGGAGTGTGCTAGAAGTGTTATTCAGAAAAGTTCAAGCAGCCAAAGGTGAATATACCAGGCTGATGATTATTGACTAGTTAAATTAAGTTCTCAAGAGTTTCTTCTCCTCTTTATAGAATAGCTTGCCATAAAATAGCATGTGATTACAGTTACTCCTCTGTAACGCAGTGGTGTAACACTAAACTCCAGCATTAACTGGAAAACTGCATTTGTTTTAGCAGGGTTTAACTTGCTTACACAATTTCTAAACAACAACAAAAAAAAAAGTTCCTTCACTTTATTACAAATCATCACTGCAGGGATAGCTTAGTATTAAGCTAGTAGAAACTGAGTCAAACTCACAAAGGTCTGCCATCAGAAAGGAGGAGAATAAGATAAAATTTTGCATACCCAAAGATTCACAGCAGTAAACTATAACCATGCTACTTTCCTGATATGTTTAATTGACTAGATTATGAGCTTTTGCTTCTCCAGGCTTGTGGCTTGGGAAAAGTTTCTTCTTATGCAGTATAATAAGCCTTCTTCTTACCAGTGACAAGAACATGTGCATCTGGATAACTAGTAATACCAAGAGCAGTGAGAAGGCATAGTCCAGATCCAGAGACCGTTTTATTCAGCTTTGCATGCTTATTCTCCAGATTTTTTTTTCCAAGCCCAATAAGAATAGGATTACACTTGACAAACACAGAATCACAGAATCACAGAATGATCAGGGTTGGAAGGGACCTCTGGAGATCATCTAGACTAACGCCCCTGCCACAGCAATGTCATCTACACAGGTTGCACAGGACGGCATCCAGGTGGGTTTTGAATGTCTCCAGAGTGGAAGACTTCACAAACTCTCTGGGCAGCCTGTTCCAGTACTCTACTACCCTCAAAGTAAAGAAGTTCCTCCCCATTTTAAGATGGAACTTGCTATGTTCAAGTTTGTGCCCGGTACCTTTTGTCCTATCACTGGACACCACTGAAAAAATACCTTTCAGTACTCCTGATTTCTTGTTCCATGGAATGACAGTGAAATGGATATAATTGTTGATAGAGTGATAAAGAAAGAGTGATTGTTTTATATATCATACAAAATTAAAAACCTCAAAGTGAAAAGCAGTGATTCTGTTCACTTTTTTTCTAAGACTGAAATTATAAGAAATTTCTAATTGTTTCCCTTTATGAGGCTATATAGAGGTCAAACTGGTCGTATATCACATTATTCTTTGAGCTGTAGCAATAAGGTATGTGATGAATAACAATTCAAAGACTTTAAATTTTAATACAGTAAGGGGTAACAAATAAATGAATGCCAACAGAGACTTAACTGTCAATTAATGATCGAAGGTCCTACTCTCACTATGAACTCCTACAGCTAATTTCTTGGGGAAGGGTTTTGGATTCTATTTCTATTTTTCTAAATATTAGAAATTAATAAAGCAGAAAAGTGATTGGATATTTCCAGAAGATGTTACAGTAATACTGTGTGCAGTTTCATATGGTAATCCACAGCACATGCCCATAATTTGATCGGATACAGAGGGTAAAATTTGCAATATGCTAATGATTTTAATTTTATTTGATATGTCTCTAACTAGAGTGAAAAAGGCTTAGGACTAAATTAAGGAAAAATTGTTGATCCTTAAATTTTGACTTAGTAGGATAGAGCTGCCAAGTGTAAATTTATTTGTTGTAGCTATATTTCCTTTCCTTTAATCAGAAATAACTCCTGTTCACCCTAGCCGTAAATCCACTGCAACTGTAAACTCTCTGAATGTGGAGTACTCCAGGTGCCAAACTATGCTCATTTATACATACTCAGAACCACCTGAGTCTAACTGGAACCAGTAGTTCAACGTCAAGCTTTTGAGATCAGGGGTTTTTTTTTTCAGTTTACCCAAGGTACTCACTCCAATAGATATTTTACAGTACAGCTTTCATATGACAGCAGAACTAGTGCCACAGAAGCTGTGTGAACTGGTGGATTGGCATGGTGCCTTTTCAAAAACAAAACAAAACATCCAACCTTGGTGATTAAAACAGGCAGTTAAGAAGTGGGTACTATCCACTCCAGCTATGGAGAAATCAAATGCCAAAAAGACCAGATCTTAAGCACCAACTATGGAGCTGTTTGGAGAAAACAGAGAGTTTGGAAGGGCAAAACCTCTGTAAGTTCAGTTGCATAAATGAATAAATTAAAGAATGTGACTGTATTTTGACATTCAAATAATTTGCTTAGGAACAAGAGAATTGTGTGTTCTGTTTCTTAGTTTCTTTTAGGATTCTGCATTAAAATTATCAGCAGAATAAAATTCTCAGTCCTGGGAATGAAAAGAGGTAGGTAGCATTTTCTGCCCCCCTGACTTGTGTATTTTTTTTTTTATTACAGGTATTTTAGATTTAATTCTACCCAGGAAAAAAAAAAAAAAAGTTACTTTCTCACATAGTGTTTACTCACAATTTTAAAATCTATCTTTCCATAACTAGCAGAGCTAATGAAGTTAATGAGTGGCTTTTTAAAGTGTTTTGTACATGTGAGAAAATGCAGCAGTCTTTCCCTCAACAGACAATACGAATAACCAAACCTCACAAGGAAATTTAAGACCTACTTCAGGGTACAGGAAGTATTGCAAAATAAATAATACTTACCAATCCTTTAAAGAATGTGCAGGCTGTACAGAGTACAGTACAAGTAGCCCCACCTAGGAATTTCAGTGAGTTCATATCATAATTCTGCAAGGCTACATCCTCCTGAAATTGAATTAATAGAGTAGGAAAAGCATGTGTTTGAAATGATCAGTTGTCATTATACAGCTTGACCTAGACTTAGCAGAAGAATACAGAACAGAAGGTGCAAGGCAGTGCAGGAGGAAGGGAGATACAAAGCAAAGGTACAGTGAATGGAGGAAATTCTTCACATCAAATACTGGGAACCAAATTTTACTTGAAAAGGAATTTTCAATATTTAACACAGTGTCAAAGAACTGACTTTTAGATACCTTTTTACATTTCTAGATGACTAGGTATTGTGCTTAAAATGTTCCTGCAATAAGTCCTACATTTGTTAAGGAAGGGGGGAAGGAAGGTACAAAATTATGGAGACCAAAAGTCATAAGAGAAAGGTGCTAGATGGGAATGTGGAAGTAAAGGGGAAATAACATGCAGAAATGGAGAAAAAAATAGAGCTCGGAATTAAGAACTCAGGAAGCCAAACAAAATCCCAAAAGTGTCTTTTTTTTCTCTCCTTTTTTTTTTTTTGTGTAACTTTTGCACAATACAGAATTTGTCAGTCTTGTCAAGAGGGAAAGGCAGAGTGGATTAGCCAGCTGCTTTCTAAACACATTAGAAGACAAGCTTCCATAAATATCATAGCCCCATTTGACCTGCTGGTGTCTAGATCAAATGAAAGGAATATATTTAAACTTTAGTATCTTGGACTCAATAAAAATATGAGGTATTTGCAAGTGATATCTATAAATGTAATGACAGTTTTGAGACATACCTGTGTGCTCTCACTCTCTTCAGGACCTGTTACCAGATGAAATGATTCCTAGAAGAGGATCCAACAAAGAGGATCAGGGATTGAGGAACCAAAAATTTGAGAACATATCTAAGGATGTTATCTAGGGTAAAGGAAAGCTTTCAAAAGCATTCTGAATGGAAATGGAAGACCTTTACCAGCCTATGATTCATCCACCTCTGAAAGCTTTTGCCCCAGGGCAGTGGTTCAAAAAGGCCCTACCCTCCTACTCCCTAGTAGTATCACAAGTTTGATCTTTCTACAGTTTTCATTCTCCTATATATTTAGTTTACATATATTCTTAGTGTGAATTGCCATTATAAGATTATATTTAACCTATTTATCTTCCCCTCCCTGAAGCCATTCATTTAGTATCTGTATAACATTTTGAAACCCTATCAGCTTGTATACCAACTTAAAATTTTTAAAATTCTCCATTTAATTTCAGTTCTTTCATCATGTCTCTAATACATTTTCTTGCTTGGTTTTCTTTTTCTAAGTCACTTGTTTTTCTTTTTGTGAGTTAACTGAAGCTTAAAATATCCTGCACTTCATTACTGGCTATTTTCAGATAAAACCATATTTTCTGACTTTCGTTTTACTATTACTTATTGCTTGAAATTCAGAATTGAATGTCATATATATCCCTTTGGCCTACTCATTCTAACTTTTGCATAGCTTTTAACTGTTCTCTTTTGCACTTGAGTATTTTTGTTTGTTCATTTGTTTTGTTGCAACCCCCTTGTACCTAATCTTAACAGCCTTGTAAAGCAGCTCTTCTAAAAGAAATTCCCTGATTATGTCTTACCCATAGGACCTTTAAGTGCTTCCTATCTCCTACACATATCTCAGCTTGACAGCATAAGACCTTATGACACAGCAGAGCCCCTATCCCTTAAGTCTTGGTTTATGAGACAGAAAAAACACTACCTGTAGTCCAAAAACAAGTTGTGAGGTGCTCTAGCTAGGTATCTGAGAGATGCACCTGTGCCACTGTCTTGATATTATTTCTGTAGTTAATTTATAAATGTATAAATTGACAGGAAGCTCTTTCTTAGGCTTTGGGAATTGTTAATCTATACATATTTTTAATGCCTCTTGCATACAAGCCTACAACAGGAGTATTGCAACAGCTATTCACAGGAAAACTTCTAAATGTTTCTACTAATTCAGGATGTGTTTCATGTGCTAGTAACATAACAGATTGAGAAGCTTTTTGTTTCCTCTTGGGAGTAGTAAAAAAATCTTATTTTTAGCCTTAAAGGTCTAGATTATTTGAGTCTGAATAAGCTATACGAATACCTTTATCTAGTGCAACATTGTCACAGCAGTATTCACCTAATCACTTGTGCTAGTACATTTGAGTATTTTCAAAGATGGGATACGTGAAATGTCAACAGTGTTGGAGCTGGAGAGGTGAGAGAAGACTTAGAGGAAATGTGTGCTCTTTCAAAGTAGCCAGGCAGGTTGTTGCAGCTCAAGTAACACTAAGCATCAGTGCTCAGGTAACTGAATTGAGATTGCAGTGGATGGTGAAATACCTGGCATGCCTGCAGTCTGCACATAAGCCCCTAAATTAAGTAGTTTTATGAGTATCTTAAAAAATGTTCTGTAAGCTTGTTTAGGCTTCTGTCTTAGTAAGGGCCGTACTTATATTAAAAAGAACGTACATTTTTCAGTCATCACCTCAAAGCCTGTTTTGGTCTTTTTAACAATAATCTAGAGAATCCTTATGAAATTAAAATTTTTATGGAAGAGTTTTCACAAAAAGATTTAGATATCCTTATGTAATTAATCACCTATCCTTTCATTATTTTCACACAATCACTGTCCATTTTAGATACAGTGCATACTCTATAAAGTAAGTTCTATATGGATGTCTAATTTTTCCTGACTTTATGCTTCAGAGAAGACTGCAGGGAACAGCTTGATACAACTGTGGACACAATTGCCTGTATGAACTTCTTACCCATCCAGGGAGGTTGCCAGGTGGATGGGAACAGCCTTTTTACAGTGGTGCCCAGTGATAGGACAAGAGGTAATAGGCACAAACTTGAACATGGAAAGTTCCATCTAAACATGGGGAGAAACTTCTTTGCTTTGAGGGTGGCAGAGCACTGGAACAGGCTGCCCAGAGAGTTTGTGAAGTCTCCCACTCTGGAGAGGAACAGATGATCTCTAGAGGTCCCTTCCAACCCTGACCATTCTGTGATTCTGTGATCCCTGTATAGCATACAATACTAGCATACTACTTGTCAATGATAGTTGTAGCCCCTTTGTACATACGTGAATATATACAATATTTATAGGCACTCAAGTAGTAACAGTGATTCATTTCAATCACACAGTAGAAATTGTTCAGCTCAGTAATGGAGAGAAATTTTGTTCTTGTAATTATGTGTTAGGATAAATCAGAATTAAGAGGAAAACTCAAAAGTCCCAGTTCTTGGTCAGTAGGTAAGTAATGCTATCTGAACATAAACACTTCTACAAAAGGAGCAAATCTGCTAAAGTGCAAGTAAAGGTCCTATTTTGCAGATACATAAGGATGTACATTAATTGGACAAGCTGCCATTTGGGGTGCCAACATTTGAATTCAATTTCACTATGCCATAAACACCAACCTTTCCATTGTAAAAATTCAGTGATTATACCTCTTCAAAGAATTGTTGAGGAGTAGCACTGTTTTTCTTCATTTTCTTAAATATAAGATTATTTTTTTGTTGTGTAAAATGTGTGTGGTAGTATTTCTACTTACATGTCTAGTTATATGGGAGTTATATTTCAAGATAGCGTAGCATCTTGTTAAAGAGCAATGAATAAATTCCACCACAATATACTGAAACCTGAAACTTCGCCTACGTGGAAAAGTCTGATATTTTAACAAAACCTTAATTAAAAATTGAATTAAAAGCTAAGGCTTTGATAATGTTCTGAAAAAAAGGGATTTCAAAAGACATTTTAATTTGAGAAAATTTTAAAATAACTTCAAATCCAATATGTAATTTTATTTTATTTTTTTCCACTCAATTGCAAATGTTTATATACTTCACCTAACTTTAAATATCATCTTGCTGAGACCACTACCCAAAAAGTAATAATACTGCCACATATTGTTTGTTGGAAAGTTTTGCTAATATTGGAATGAATGTTACGTTCTTATTAAATTTGAACTACTTGAGAACAGCACTTTATACAAGGACAAAGAATAAAGGCTGAGGCAAGAGTCTTAAGACAAGTAACATTATTAGAGTGTTTATATAAGTAAGGATATTAAATACAGGTAGGACATGTAAATTCACTGAGACTAGACATGGCTGACACTAGGAACAAATATAAGGGAGAAAAGAGTTGACAAACTTAACCCTAATGTGACAAACGGTCAGCAACACCTGTCCTTTCTGCCCACCAACCTCTCCCCGCCCGCTCACCCCCCCCCACATTTGGCTCATGTAATTTGCAAATGCTTTTAGTTTTGCAGGGAGGATCATTAGGTCTGTTGTTAGTCCCTTTAGCCACTTGCTCTGCCTTTGCATTCACTTTCATAGTACTGCACCACAGCTTTTGCCTGTGGGATCAAGTTATGCAAGAATACCCTGGACCTGCATTAGCAGGAAGGAGCACTGCAGAAGGCACATAGGAGATGAAGCTACTGCAATCAAAGATCCCATAGAGAGATTAAACTTTCTCTAGGTTTTACCTCTGTGTCATCCTTGCTAAATTTTTGTATTAAAAGGGCAGGCAGAAAGGAGCACTGAGACTGGCCTGAAAGCAGGCAATGGTTAAGACTGAGAAATATGGGGGCCATAGGAAAAGAAAATATCACAGAAACTAGGATTTCATGTTGAGTACATTTTGAAGGAACTGACTGCGGTTCCTGGCTAATAGAGCCAGAGACCATCTCTCCCTGCATCTCCAGGACCCCTACTTTCCACTCTTCAGTGGACACAGATCTGACAAGTAGCCTCAAATATCTTAGAAAAAGTTAATTACACCTATTTTAAGCCATTGAGAAGAAAGAGGTTTATAACGTGTTTGAACTATCACATAGTACTCCAAACATTTGCCAATAGTAAGGGAAGAAAGACTTGGAGTTGCAAGATGTACCAGTGATTCATCAGCAAGCCTTACAGCTTTATAAAAATTAAGACAACATAAACTTTGCCATTGCACAGGCACAAAAGAACAAGTAAGAAGCAGTGTTAACATATTACTTGAACAAAATCCTAGTGTCCTCTTTCATAGAAAAAACCCTCATACACTAAGTTGAAGGGTTTGAGAATACCTAAGAATAGTCCCACAAAATGTTAAATTACATACTGATCCAGAGCATTAGCTCTGTACGTAATCTATTTCATACGTTAGCTATAAAATATACAAAGTCCAGCTGAGAGTGAATAATGACTTCAGGACACTAAATATGTTATTTATTAGATATAGATTTATTAGATTTTTTTTAGATTTAGGTTTAGAGTAGATCCCTAAACTGGACTCACTCTTCCCTCTTTCCTCTTACCAGCACTCTTCTGTTGCAGGTAATATTACTAAAAGTGTAGTATGACAGCAAGACAATCAACAGAAATTTAACTTCTGGGGATCAGTGAAAGCAGCAGAGGTGTACTTAAGGAAGTCATCAGACATTTAACGCTAATGGTAAAGTTGTATGTTGTTTACTCTATAAGGTCAACATGAGGTGTAAAATTGAGAATAAGGAGGCAGTAGTGAAGGGTAAGCTCCTGTTTTTTAAGAAGGAGAAAATAAGTGGCTAGGGCAATCCTGTTCTTATCCAGTGCAAGCTTGAACAACTGGTATGGGAATGGACTTTCTCTGAGCTGGTTTCCCTGTCTCGATGTGGAAGCTTAACATTGACAGAGCCTACACATAAATATCCTGACCCAGGACTATATGTATTCATTACATACAAACCAAACAAAAAGACAACCCAATAGATTTATCTAGCCCTTCTTTCAAACAATTGTTCATTTCCAACAATTATGATTAGTTATGACAATGTATCAACAGTATTAGGTAGAAATTAATTTGCTGTATATTATACGTGGAAATTAGGGTGTTTGGTATTAAATGTTTCCTGAGAAATAATGAAGAAAATGCATCATATCTGAGAACCTAGAATAATTAAGTGATCATGAAAATGATATATAGATTTAAAGTTCAAAATCTGTTCTTCCCCTCCCCCCTTTTTTAGTACTTCAGGGGAATAACTATAACAATTCTTTTTCTATAAAAATGTCCTCATCCAATGAGGGTATTTATTTATTACCTAACAGCACTTTTGTATTACGGAGACAATCAATGCTTATTCAAGGGAGGCTTATATTGAGAGACCTGGGATGGGCAACTTAATGCAACTTATTATTCAGACCTTCATCAAATGGTCTGTCAAGGGTAGTTGTCTCCAATTTTTCTTTTCAAGCACATTTGTGTAACAACAATTAGTTTAAAAATAAATTTAGGGAAAG
>NW_009647421.1:238436-264551 GCF_000708025.1 Charadrius vociferus | reverse complement strand
AAATAGTTTCAAGATCTAAAAAAAAAACCAAAACATTTCTCTGCTCAAACCAATAAGTAGTACTTATTCCCACTTGCTGTATTACCAGCATAGTTTTTCAGAAATATCAAAGGGAATGTGCTAAGCTGAAAAAAAACCAACTTTTCCATCTTCTACAGAATGCCTGGTCTGGAATTAACACCGTCAAAACTTGTGAGATGTTAAAAGAGATTCACTTTGAGATGAAAAATATGTGTTGTAGGTAGTAACTGAAGATCCAGTTGTCCAAATTTACTTCTAACAATAATTTGAATGAAAGCCATAAATACTGGCTCTGTCCAGCATGCCAGAAGTCGTTATATTTTGCAGAGTTCAATTATTTTCTCAGGCCATCAGCTACACTATGAGTTTCTAATGATCCACCAGACAATTAATGCAGATGTAAATGAAGCAGAAGTGGAACAAAGAGCTAGAAAAATTTACTTTACACTCACATAGGAACGGAACAATGTGAAAAATTAATGAAGTGAATTGAACCTTCAATTATACCTCACTTGGTAACAACAAGAAAATTATCTTTAGGGTGTATTGCTCTTCACAACTATTTCATAGAATTATGTCTCGGCTCATGATTAATCTTCGAGACTTAGAGGTCAATCTTGGTTCCTTTCTCTTAAAGAGAAACTTGGCTTGCAAATATATTTTGGTCATTTGTCATTTTTTCTGGACTTAACATGATTCAATAACCTGACTAGCAATTCTGGTTTAGCATCGAAGCCGAGGAAATGAATGATTTTTCTGGTATCCCTACTGGTTACCATCTGCTAGTTTTACCATCCTGGAAAATAAACCTTCCTAGTAACTATAAAAGCTGGCATATTTGATTATAAGACAAAGGATTCCATATAGAAATGTAATATTTCAGGGGAAAAAAATCAACCTTTTGGAAGCAACTTCCCAGAGCTGAATTCCTAAAGCTTCCTGATAGATGTTTCAGTAAAGACAGTAAATAAATCTGCATGCTCTCTTCTGTCCTTTCATTTTTTGAAAACTTATTACCTGAAATGTTAAATTGATGACAAAATCAGAATTATTTTAAATGAGAAAGTATTTTTGTTCGTGATATTAACTATCTCCACCTTTTTTTTTTCTCTTTTCCTGCCACTTGTTCAGTTAGGATAAGAAGTGAAATGTTCCAAATATTTCAATAGACTAATTCCTATATATCAACTAGACTCAGAGATGGTACATTGGAAAGTTTGACCAAATTCTGTACCTAAAAGTTTTCATTTCAGGAGGAACCAAATACACTTGATGAAAATTGTTTGATATTTCTCTAGTTATGTTCATGAACTTTAAATTTATCTTTTGAAATCCCAACATTAAATGAATATTTTATTTCCTCAGGTTTGAGAATTTTTAATTATTGTCATTATAGGCTGATGTATCAACTAGTTTCCCAAACTTTTTTTCAGAAAGAAAGCTTTTTCATTGCATATAAGCAATGAGTTATAAATAAGTAATAATAAATTGATAACTTTACCTGATCATGCTTTGATGCATAAAAAAAAAAAGGATTTTCACTCAACCATTACGTTAGATCATCAATTTACTCAGTTGTGTTGCCTGCCAGACTGAATGGGCTTTAGTGATTGATAGCTGAAGGAGTTCCTGATACACTCTCAAGAATTCATTCATTCTTAAAGCTTTTTATCTCCGTTATCTTAGTGAAAATCAGAAAATCAGGAAACACTTTTTGGTCAGAAAACCTCATGTTTATGTGTATAGGTATATAAACCTGAGGTGTACATATGTATGTATATACACATCTATAAACCTGAGATGTCATGTAGTTGATAGAGATTCACATTATTTATTTTAAAATAATATTACACAAAGACGGGCTGTAAGTAACCTAAGATACTAAGAGAGCCAATAATAATCTTATACTGTGGCTTGATATAAAACCATGAAAAAATATTGATCAAAATATTTTTTTTTCTGAAGTTTTCTAGAGTTATTAAGATATCTTTTCTTAACATGATTTTCTTTAAAAATAAAGCTCATTATTAATATAAACTTAGTTATAAAGACAGCAAATATGTGCTCTGGTGCTTTAGATAGAATGCATCTCTGCTCCACAGAATTGGCAGTGTAAATAAACAAAAAATGGGAAGTGAAGCAGACATAGAGAAGTAGAATGACTTATCTGAGGTGAAGTAATACATTGGATTCAGAAAGAGGGAAAGAAACTATACTGGCTTCCAGATCAGTTCTGACTGACAGGCCACACAGCTCCCAGAAGTTAAATTCACTTCTCTTTCTTTCTGACATCATTTACTTTATATATGCAGCAAACTGTCTTATAGATGATTTACATCTTCACCTAGCATAAAGAAAATCCTCTCTTCAGAAAGTATGCTGTATTAGCATGTCTATTGCAGAGTAATGCAAATGGTATGCCCCAAAGTTTCTTCCTTTGCTTGCCCATTTTCTTACACAAGAAATAAATAAGGAAGAAGAAGAGAGAAGTACAATAAATGCAATACCACAGTTGGTTAACTGCTCCCGCTGAAACATTATTTGCCCCTTAAATAAGAATACAGTATAGCCTCTATACAAAGAAGAAACGGGATGTTTGTGTCTAAATAAAAAGTTACTACGTTTGAATTCTGTATAGCTAAAACAATCAAGCTAGCAGTAAAGAACAGACCAACAAACTAGGATATTATAACACAGATAATCATCCTTCTATTGACTTGCTAACAGAATATTCACATATCTCCTTATTCCCACCTCATAACACAATTCAGAAAAAAAATCTGAGTACCTTGCAGATACTCAAGGATCAAGCTACACCTCTAAGAATTCAACTGTATTGAAATAATACATAAGTAAAATATAGGTAAGCAGTAGAACTTGTTAAGAAAGAAAGAAATTGAGGTTAAGACCAATGTCAGTCTTTCTTATTGTCATTTGCTGAGTAGTTTGCAAAGTCAGTGAAGAGATTCAAGTACATAACCCTTCTGCTGTAACAGAAACTGAGAGGTCAATCTTGGTATGTGGAGACTTCAATTCACTGAAATTCAATTTTGGAATGAATGCACAATGTTTTCGTGTTTTATGCAGTTTTGGAAGGCAAAGATGATGTTAATCAGAAGGTTCCATGGGTCTGTCTCCGAATGTAGTTAAATGGAATAAATACAGTAGTACTGGAAAACAGATTGCTAAGTAAAGGGTACTCTCCTCCTTTTAGGCCTAACAATTATCAAAGTTGTTTGCACATATTTATTTCTTTTACCATCCTTTCCAAAAAATAAAAAACAAAAATTCTGCATATGTTTGGAACTATAGGATTAAAGAAATGCTTATTTACTTTTTTTTTTAATTATTATTATTTTTTTAGTTGTTTTTTTTTTTTTTTCCGTGGATGCTGCACTAGAAAATTATGCATTGCTAGATAGGACATCCTTACAGCCTTGCTCATTCACTGCTTCGTGTAAAGGTGCCAAGGTTCCTTCTCTCTTCTTCATTGTCATTTTAAACCAAAACCTCTTCAATTATTTTGAGGAAATTAAAAAAGAAAAAAAAAAAGAAAAAAAAAAAGGGGGTTCAACTGCACTAGAAAATTATGCATTGCTAGATAGGACATCCTTACAGCCTTGCTCATTCACTGCTTCGTGTAAAGGTGCCAAGGTTCCTTCTCTCTTCTTCATTGTCATTTTAAACCAAAACCTCTTCAATTATTTTGAGGAAATTAAAAAAGAAAAAAAAAAAGAAAAAAAAAAGGGGGTTCAAACTTCATAGAAAGACCCAAGCACTTAGGCTTTCTCTTAGAATGTAAAAGATTTTAATTGAGCCTAACTGCCCTAGAACCCAAATAAGTGTTCTCAACATTGTGCTATTAAGTACAAAAGGTAATTTTAGCTATTTCTAGTCTCTTCTTTGAAATAAGGATCAGCTAAGAAACCTGTTGCTGCCTCCCCCCCCCCAAACAAAAAAAAAAAAAGGTTTAGGTATATAGCAACTAATTGTTCAGAACTAAGAATACACAGAAACATCTTAATTGTAGGGATGCACTTGTTCTAAGATACACTGTTTTACAACATTTTATATTGTTCATTTCAGGTTGGCCCCACTTGATATACAAATAATTTTGATGCTCCATACTCACGAACATAATTCTTCCTGTAGATTTTTATAGAAATCAAGAAACCTAACATAGAGCTTAGGATTCCAGAAGAGCGACAAATACCTAAAGATGATGACTGCAATTATCTGCTGGTTATTACCCACTGTGTTATTTCCAGTAGTGACTCTACCTTTTAATGAAAGGAAGTCCTTCATAGTATACAACAGAGAGAAAGGATGGTGCATGGTCACTGGATTTGCTAGCTAGAGACTTAGAATCATAGAATTGTCTAGGTTGCAAGGGATCTTGAAGATCACCAAGTCCAACCATCAACCTAACACTACTGACACCACCACTAAACCATGTCCCTAAGCACCACGTCTGCCTGTCTTTTAAATACCCCCAGGGATGACGACTCTGACACTTCCCTGGGCAGCCTGTTCCAATGCTTAACAACCCTTTCTGTGAAGAACTCTTTCCCAATATCCAATCTAAACCTACCCTGGCATAACTCAAGGCCATTTCTTCTTGTCCTATAGCTTGTTACTAGTGAGAATAGGTCGATGTCCCCCTCTCTACAACCTCCTTTCAGGTAGTTGTAGAGAGCGGTAAGGTCTCTCCTCAGCATCCTTTTGCCCAGGCTAAAAGGAGAAAACTTTCTATGCCACTTTCTATGGCTAATGAAAGCAATGGAAGTGTGACATGCCTCCACTGTGAAGCAGAAAAGATGAATAAGCTTACCTTCTTTAAAACCATTTCTTCAGAGGGTACATTATGAACTTGTCATGAATCCACTTGCAAAGTGTTTTATAATCTCTGGTAGAAAGTGTGAAAATCTTTTAAATTCTATCTGTATTTACATTTTAAATTTGTACATCACAGATCATAGTACCAATGGAAAATTGTGTATGGTGTAATTGTGCACACAGACAGTATTTCTCTGTTAGTTTGTGTAATTACTCAGAAGGTGTTACTTAGAAGTTCAATCATAAATACTTTTAACTGGATAGCAAAATCGTCAAAATATGGGAAAGAATAAGGTGCTTTTGGAAATAAGGGTCTCCAATATGGATTTGCTACATGGACATACATAAACAGAAACTTCTGCATGCCTCAGTTGCAGACTAATCAGGAAAATACATGGAAATAGGATAATATGAAACCCCCTGCTTTCTTCTCTGTCATAATTTCATTTTTAAATAGATCGCTTCGTTTACTCTAGTCATTTTAAAAGTGTTCTGTGTCAATTTGATTCGCCAGACAGAAAAGCATTGTCAGAGTGGCACATCAGCCCTGGAAGTATATTTGCATCTTATTCTTTTACAGGGATAAATTGCATAGTGCACAACTAAGTGTTTTCATACAGAAATCACAGATTTGCTTTTCTTGCTCCTCCCAAAACACTTCTCACATAACAGATTTTTTTTTTTTTTTTTAATGCAGAAAAAACATTTGATTAAATTGGTAAACTTTGATAGGGGACCAAGTATTATCTTGATTCGTGATGCTCCCAGAGAAATACGTTATCCAAGAGTGGATAACAAGTAACTGCAACAATATTAGCATTTTGAAACACTCAAGGAGCATTTATGCAAGAAGAGTTTATATAGCCCTCATGTGTGAACTATTTAAATAATTTGAAGTGTACATTCCTAGGTTGAGGGGAAAAACCTACGAAGACATACAGTCAGAAATATTTGCATTATGAAGCAGTTAGGAGATGATCAAAGTCATGTAACTGATATCAAAATGAGGTAAAATGGATCATTACAGTTGAATGGATGTAGTCACAATTATCACTTGATGTGAATAATATGGGAGAAAGAAATATAGTCTTGATATGGTAAACAACAGGATATCTGAATTCCCTTCACTTCTTCGGCCAGTTGATGTACACTTTTGTTGCGGGATAGAATTTCCTCTTTATAGTGTTTAAAAATTCAAATCACCTAATAAAATAAAAATTCTTACAATGAAACAGCTCATACACTACTTTATTGCCTCTGATCTGAGAAAATAAGACTCCCGTTGAAGAAGGCTTTTCTCCTGCATTCCTTTTCTAATGCTGTCATGGTTGATCAGTGATAATAAAATAGTATTTATCGTATTATATGCTCTCCATTAAGATATAACTTTCCTATTTGGAAAGTATTGAGCATCATTGAGTTCAACTGCAATTCAGGACTGTACTTTTTAAAGCCATCTTTGTTACCTACTTGGGAAACTGCATTCCTTGTTGTCTGCTTTTTATGTAACACTTGCACACAAGCTTTGAATTTTATTCTGAGAATTGATTTTTTTTTTAATACCAAAACCATTTATATCCCTGAGATAACACAGAAGTACTTCTACTGCTGTATTTTTTTTCAGCAAAGCAAAGCTAATAAATGTGAAATCCTCTCTCCACACTCAAGATATCAAGGTAAGGCGGATACGTTTGAAAAATTGCTCTAATACATCTGAAAATATAAAAATCAATAAGCTATAAAATCTAAAAAGCTGCTTCAATTTTGTCCCCTTATTGCTCAGTGTAGGTGGCCAGGGCACTGAGAACAGTCCAAGGTTGCAAAAAAGCTATTATAGATCTAGATGTGCATGGTGAAGAATATAAGAAACCCCTATGCAAGTCTGAATGCACACTTGAGAAACAGAAGGGAGCCAGCAATGGCCTTCAAGTTCTTGCTCATTTGATGGAGGACTTGAAAGTGTGCTTGAAGAATTCTGCAGCCGCAGCTGTGGTTCATGTCATCTTTGTATGAACACGAGATAAATACTTTAAGACTGATTTCTAGTTGTTTTCCTTGTGTCTTTTTGGCCAGTAGAACTTCCATTTTTTATTTTCACTATATTCAGAAATTAAGGTCATTAAACTGCCTGACCAGAGGGATTTTTTGATGCTGAAATATTACTTTATGAATGTATTTACTTCCAAATGGCAAATACAATCATTTGCAGGTTGTCTGCATTATGAAAATGGAAATTGGGGGGGGGGGGACGGACACACCAACCCCCAAAAAAGCAAAATGCAAATCCTTCACCTTCTTTTATCTCCACGCACATAGACATGAGCCCAATCCCAGCTGAAGGGTACAGCTGTTCCATACCCTGGTGGACTTTCCGCAAGAGGGATCCAGTACTGCTGGTGTACTAACTTCATTACTTCACAGATTTTTCAAAGTGTTATTTTACTTTTTTTTTTTTTTTTAATTAATGACTACATATATAAGAAATAATAAATAAGAGGATTGCCAAACAGAATACTTTAACTGAGAACCACTGTCCTGGTTTGAGGTAAAACACAACCAATTTTCTTTTCAGTAACTTTACTTTTCAGTTAAGTCTCTTCTAACTAATTGCACTCTCTGCAATTAATGCCATGTTCTTCAGGCAGTGTCTGCTTCCAGAGTGATAATGCCTGATGTTTATAGTTAATACTAATAAATGGCATGCAGAGAGGCTCTTGCCTTATACGTACTACTGTAACACCCAAGGCCAGCTAACTTCGGTATTTGCCTCGTTGGAGGGTCAGAAGTGGAGAGGGGTCCCACCTGCGGGGAGGACCGGATAGGACACGTGACCCAAAATTGACCAACAGGGTATTCCATCTCATCTGCCTTATGCTTGGTGTAAAAGCTAAGGGATCAAAGGGATCAGCCTCTTTCTTCAATGGTCAGCATCCAAGGAGGACTTTGTCTGTTCATCTGCCTTTGATCCCAATCCATGTGTTTCTGAATCCAGTTCCTGAATTCAGGTCCTGTCTATGGCTGAGTCCAGTCTGGGACTTTCCCGGTGCCTGACAATGACGTGATATTAATCCTGGACCTCAGTACTGGTTTTGTATATACTGCACATATATTTCATTATTTTCTTTTTTTGACATTACATTATGTTTTCCTTTTATTATTAATATTTCATTAAAGTAGTTCTAGTTTTCTTTTCAACACAGAAGTTTCTTCCTTATTTTCTGTCCCTTCTCTTCTGGGAATGGAGAGAGAGGTAAAGAGAGCATCTGTTGGTTGTTTGGTAGCCAGCCCAACCCAAACCACAACAATCACTGTGGATCTTTAGCCAAAACCTTTTGTAATAAGATTCCTATGGTGTGGTAGAGGTGTCTATGCAGAAAATGTAAAGAGACCAATAATAAGTAATTGGTGTGCAGCCTGGTCTCTGAATCTTACTGCTCTAGTTTCCTGTGGTATCCAGTCTACTCCATCTACATGCTTCCCGAGAAGTCTTACATCATGTGGGATTCATTCAGTAAGATCTTCCCCTGTATTCACTGTTGTCTGTCCTCTGTGTCTCAAAATTGGAGTGAGGCTGAAGAAACAGGGACACCACCCTGCATCTAAGTATTTATTTCCATTACAAGTATGATTCCATGGATTTTTAGAACGAATTCCTCCCAAATTTCCCAAGATTTACAGCTTGAGACCTCTTAAGGGAATATTCATATGACAGAAAGCAAATGAATCATTGCCATTCTATCAGAGTAAACTCATCTTGGTCAGAGCACACAAATATTTTAAGCAATCGTTGCTTGCAACCTGGACATTAGGAGTTATTCTCAGGTATGCTTTATGCTATTTATTATACCCTGAGAAAATACAGTCTTGCCGTTCTTTCTCATACTGGTTCAGTCAAAATTCCCACCTGACTTTCAAATTAGAGAAAAATCTCTGCTAATATGTTGTGTTCAAAAGAAGCATAGACAGCTAGTGTAAGAAACTCTTAATACATGGGTAGAAATCAGATGGTCAGATCTTTCTGGCATTATGGCAAAATGTACACAAAGAAGCATTTGATCACAATTGGTCTGAATGAGACTTCCTTTGATTTCCTGAATTAAGGATTTAGAAAGCTAAGATACGTGTCAGTGATAGACTGCATAAGTCTACCACTTTTTCATATGCTGCCCTCAGATTCAGAGACACAGAATTTGAATAGAATCTTCAGCAAATGTCCTAATATTGTACTGGACTTTGTAATTGAATAATTCAATAGATTTAGGGAACTGTATTAGTACACTTAACAAATGGAGAATACAGGCCAGCTCAGACATTTAGGAAAAGCACTAAATGATATTTTGAAGGAATAAATAATCAAAGACATGGAAGTAAAATGAAACATGAGGTGAATGGGGGAAAAAGAATAAAATACAACACTGATTTGCCAAAGGACTAATCTAATTATATACAGTACTATTAATGCCAGATTATTTAATTAAGGGCAATGCCAGCAAAGCAAAAACACAATACCTTCTAAGCATTAAAACATTTAGCTTGGAAACCACCAGTACACTAAGGACCTGCAATTATAGCCTGTAAAATATCGGATATGTGATCTGATCTGATCTCCAAAAGTGTTGGAGAACTTATCTGGATATCTGATCCACATCTTAAGAAATGCTCAATTGGTTTCCAGAAAATGCTCTTTTCTTCAATTGCTCTGAAGGCAAGAGGACATGGCCTAAGGGATTCTTCTTCAGCTCAGTCTTCTGATAAAAAGCTGTTTGAAATGGATTTTAACTGGGATGAAAATACTAACTTTAAAATATTATCCTAAATCCTTCATGTTTATATCACTTTTCATGGATTGTGGTTTGAGATAGTAGTAATTTGCCTTGTGTTTTCAACATGTGCAGATATTTTTGCTACACCAGCTTTTCCTACTAAAGCCAGAAGTTTAACTTTTCATCAGATTGTATAAAAACCTAGAACTACATATTTCATGGAATATTTTTATTAAACAGGAAAACTCACAAATTTTAGATGTCAGTATTGAGCTGTGAACAAAATTTACAAGAGTCAAAGCTTATTTTTAATTTATTGTTTACAGTAAGAGTGTAAGTTAATGACATAAATTTATGTTGCATATTTGTGCATAATTTCTTTTTAAAATTAATGCACAGCAATTCTGAAATTTATTCTGCAATATATAAAACTATCTCAGTGTTATGGGAAATTATTAGAATGCCTTTTCACTTAGATCAGATCAAATAGTATTTATAGAATAGATAGATTAGATTATGTGGTACAGTGTGAAGTCAGCCTTCTCTATATAACTCTGACTATAGTCATATCTCTGAAAAAAAAGTATGTGGTTCTCCCAAAGAAAATTAGCTAGCTAATGGACCTGCTTAACTGTCCTGTCTATTTGTTGTAGCACAACTCAGTATTCCCAGTGACGAGTGATGGAAAATGGGAGCTCAATTATGAATTGCTGATTACTATTTTCATAGGTAAACAGTATCGGGGGGGGGGGGGGGGGTTAAAACTCTTCTAGACTATGGGCATAAAGTTTGTCCCTAACTTTGAAATGAAAGAAGGAAAAAAAGAGAGAAAGAGAAAAAACTTTGTTTTCTATGAAAAACTAATTTAGTCTGCAATAATTTTTTTGGCTATGTGTTTATGGAATGCCTCCTGGACAAAGATATAAATTGCAATTTTGAAATATTTAGTTTAAAAGATATTTTTATAGTCTTTTACATATATATTCAAAAACGGAAAGCCCTTTTACAAATTTAGTCTTCACAAAGTCAGGTACTGTTGAAGCAATGTACCTTTTAGGTAGATATGGGTATATCACCTATGAATAGTCTGTTTACCTTCTCTTTTTTCTTACTTAATGTCCAATGCTTAAATTGCCATTTGATAATTGATTGTAAGATTTTAATTTTTTTTTTGTCAAAAAACAGCATTGCATTGATTTCTTTAAGTGTAAGCTAAATGTCTTCCTAATTTTTTAAATTTGCAGTAAAATATATGTATGTTTTAAACAGTATTTAAATTTTCTGAATACTCTAGTATCTACAAAAGCATTGTCACTATGTGGTGCCTATCATATATTTATCACTTTTTTCAGTTTAATTGTTCTCAGTGCTATTTACAGTCAACCTTTTTTTTTTTTTACAGTCAAATTAAAGTCAAGCTTATAAGAAGGGCCAAGAAATTGGCATGAATATGATTAAACTACATGATTAACAAATGAGTAAGCGATGTAGTATTAACCCTGTCCTTTTTCCTGAATCTCCAGGCATTTTACTGTGGATGTGGGAATATATTCTCTGAATATTTATCAAAGCAGATCATCACTTCCAGCTAAGCAGTAATTCATTCCTAGACCTGGATTCAAAAGTATATGTTCTCTGTCAGCAAATGACTTTGAGAAACCTAAAATAAGGGAGGTATTAATGTTTACACTATACCATGCAAAGTATACTGTAGAGTGTAGAACTTCTCACTTATTACTCTTTTGCTTTAAATGGATGAAAGTTTTATTTTTATCATAGAAAATGGATATGGAAAAGATTGCATCTATTTGTGTAAGAAATCATCCCTTGTAGCAGCTAAGCAAAGCTAGTAGGAATTTGGTACTATTCATTTAAAACAGTTTTAAACGTTAACTGCAAGGGAAACACATGTAGCTATGTTTATTACTGCTCCTTTATGCTTTACAAAGGTGGTTATATTGGGGTTTGGCTTGTTTCCTTGCTTTTTCTGCGAGATTTCTGCCTTGGAAACCTGTTATTTACTTTCAGTTATTTGCAGGGAAGCCTACGAAGAACAAAACACTTGCATGGAATAATGACATAACAGTGGCTGGAAACCTGACCTGAATTTCCAGTGTCCTTTAATTAAAGAATATAAATGCAGAATCAATAAAGGTTTCTGGCAACTACACTTCTAAACATCAGCCTGAATCTTTCAAACTGTGTCTTCCTCTAACATCTGTATGATCTATGTAGCAACAAAACCTAAAATGTGCAATCATACACTCATTGGCGAAGCTGAAAGCAAATGGATTCCTAAATGGTCAGTCTGTTGGTATTCTAG
Source organism: Charadrius vociferus (assembly GCF_000708025.1). NCBI lineage: Eukaryota > Metazoa > Chordata > Aves > Charadriiformes > Charadriidae > Charadrius > Charadrius vociferus. The sequence continues at coordinate 252,608 of NW_009647421.1, read as the reverse complement.
AGATAACTAGTCCAGACTTGCATTGCTTCAATTTTGTGACAATAGGCTTTCCAAAGGAAGACGGATCAATTCAAGTAGACAGAATTAGCAAAACACAAAGGGTTGTTTCTGCACTGCAGTCTGAATCAAGTGGCTTTTGGACCAGTTGAAATGGTAGCACTTACGCACAATACTTTGTGGAATAAACATCATACTTATGTATGCTTATGTAGAAATCTTGCCAAAAGGCAGCTGGTAAGTTACATGCATTTTTATATAAGATTATTCAAAACCAGACAAAATAATGCAATGTGGGACAAATTCCAGGTAAGAGCTAAGCTTGTCATTATCAGGTGGCACTTGTCAATATGCAGTTCTTTAATTCTTAGGCAGCATAGAGAGCTTGCATGTATTAAAGTCTTTGTTACCATGTTTCTACTGAAAGTGCTTAATTCACCATCTTGATACAGTAACATGAACAAAAGCACCTTTTTTCTCAATTTTTTTTTTTGTTGACTTCTTAAAAACTAAAAAGAGCTAAACATAAATATGTCTGAGTATGTTGAAATGCTACACGTGCTTATCAATTTGTTCTCTTAGAAAATTGTTAGAAGCACTTACTACACAAGTTAAGGGCAAAATTTGAAGGAATGAGTCTGCAGCTTATTCCATGAACAGTAAGCATTATTTTCCGTTTCTTTCCATGAATTTTCCACTATAAACTTGGTCTTTTAATCAAAAATCCATAACTTAAAGCTTATGGATGGTTTTGGAAAATTCCCAGTCAAGGAAAATATTGTCAAACTTCAATAAGAAAGTGAATTCTACCTGTTATGTGCTGTATAATTTGCTGTAGGCTGATAATTCATAGATTTTGTGATTCTAGAGGTCTGTCTATCAAAAGCAACTTGATAGAGTCAGGGTTAAAGCAAAAACTGTAGCTGTGTATTTATTTGTATGCATTTTCACATATGACAATGTTGCAGTTACATGTACAAATAACTTTTTTTACATGACTGCCACACCTTAGATAGTTTGTACAGAGTTGCCCTCTTTGAAAAGGAACACATTCACGTGTAACTAAGTGTCTATACAAAATATAGTCTTCAAAGACACATTTAACCATCAAGATATTCTGGAATTTATTATAAAATCAGCACTGCATTTTAGCATTCTTGCCAGATTCCAGTTTAAATGTTAACAACATTCTTGTCTGAGTTCCTCTGCAAAAATTTCTAATGGATAAAATGTTTAGTTAGGTTCAGCAATATTCTAATACCTTTTTTTCATAAGAAGAAACAATTTGTTACACAAGCAGCCTCATTATTGTCCAGGCAATTACTTTGGCGGAAGGGGCTATTCAGTGAAGATAAAGATATCAGCAATTAGACCATGCTGTTGCTCTCCACAGATAAATTCTGGTCTTAGCAGGAGATTTTGGTATCCATGGAGATGGGAGACTTTATATATATGTAAGATAAATGTCTTAACCCCAAATCTGAAAATGGTTCCTATCTCTATGCTTTTTTTTCTGTTCTAATGTAATGGCAACACAGTGGGTTTGAAACGCTCTTTAGAGCTGGTTATGAAAAAGAATCTGCTTTAACAAAACCCATTTTAGGAAAGGCATACAATGCAATGCAAAATAATCAAATAAATCAGTATTGAATTCTTATTTTCTTTATTAATTACATTCTTGTTTCTAGGTCTTCTATCCAAAGACATGTATATGCCACTATGATGTATTAAGCATAAATCACTATGAAGCAAACATTTGTTTAATTGCTTAACCAAGACAGAAGGTTTCTGACTGTATTCTGAAGAAATGAGAAACATAAATCCTTTTCATATCTTTGATTTTTACCCCTGGTTGTATTTACTCTGTTGAATGTATACAATTGAAGTTGGCTAATTTTCTTCAATCAAAAAACCCTAAAAATCCGAAGAACTGAAATAATTCCGTGATCTTTTCTTCCTTCAAACACTTTGCATATTGAATTCTCATGAGTATAATACAGCAAGCAATAGATTTTTTTCAAGCTGTTCATGAAAAGCAGGAGCAATATTTGATGACTAAGGTAAAAGTACCTTCACAGTCCGTAGTATCAACTGTAAATACAATAAAAAAATATTTGATTAGAAACTTAAATTATATACATGAAGAGAAGTGAGATTGTAACAGTTAATTAGCCACAAAGGGAAATAAAAACTCAGTTCCTAACTGACACTTACTATCTAGCAACATTTTATTAAACAAAATAAATTTTGATTTGTCATAGCATACTTTAGAATTCAATGGGAGTGATCAGACACATAGACTGGGTTAAAAGCTGACAATTATAGAAGTTAGCACTATATCAGCAATTTCTCCAATCAATACCTTTTTTTTTTGTTAACAATTAGCAGCTACTAAATCACAATGATGCACATGACTCACAGGAATGTGATTCCTCTTGGACACTGGTTTGTCCTTCATTACACTGAACAATTTGATAGAGCTGCAGCAAACAGTTTGTGAGAGTTAACAAAGTCAGATGAACAATTAAAGCTTCTCAAAACTTCTGTGCTTGTTATGTTAATGTCTGAGACAGAGTGTACTCATTAGATCACAACTGAGAGGAAGATTTGAAAGGGAAAAAAGTAGAAGGATAATGCTGGAAAACACACCTTTTTAGAAGGAACAGATTGAAAGAGCTCCAAGTAGGTCTGCAGTGGAGTAAAGAGTTCAGATGGGATGATCAGGCAAAGTACCAAAATATATTTAAAATTAAAGCTCTATGGTACATTTTAAAAATCTTTCAGAAGCCAAAAGTGGATCAATGTGGGGTTGCACGAATATGTAGCCCAACTTCCAGAACAACATAACCATCACAAAGTCAGTGGTAGTGGGTGGGGAAACAGAACCTGGCCTGTACAATGTCTTTACTTAAATGGCAAGTAATACGCTAGATGTGGCAAGAAGAGAACAAGCCACGTAAATTTATAGCCAGCTGTATTTATAACATGCTTTCTTTGTTGGTTTGTTTGTTTTTTTTTTTAATTATTTTGTTCTTGTTGTGTTGTGGTTTGGGGGATGGTGGTGGTTGTTTGATTGTTGTGTTTCGTTGTTTTTTTTTTTACACAAGACTGAAGGGTGTAACAGGGAAATAATCCTTAAATAACCATGGTTTAATAGGATTTTTACTATATTAAAAATGATCAGAAATGTAATTATAAAAAAAAAATTATTTCTGTCAAAGGTGGGGACCTACAGTATTGTAAAACTCTGTGTAACTCATAAATCTCATAAATATTTTGGCTAATGAAGGAGATGCATCTACTTTTTCAGCCACGTGGATGTCTGGTGTATGATCTTGAAGAAATTAACATCATTTCACCTCAGTATCTCAGTTCTGTGATCTGGGACAACTTCTTAACATCTATTAATGAATATTGAAAGAATAAATGAATGAATGAATGATTCTGTGGACTTATTACTATCATTTAATGTCTTGCTTGGGAAAAAAATGTAGTTTTTAATCATAAGAGTAAAAAGAATATTTTGTTGAATAATTATATGGAAAATACTTATAGATATTTGCATATGCACATGTATATATGGTGATGTATATATGGATACAGGTACACTGAATTAAAAGTAGTGTATTTAATAAAATGATCACAAATAGGTATCAGAAATTCATGTTTTTACCACACATTTAAAATGTCAGAGCTTCAGCAAGTGTACCTGGCCCTCACAATATCACCTACAAAACATAATGTAGTTTAGGGTGGACACAGAAACATATAGAAGAATATTAAGTACTCTGTCTTGCAGAAATTTAACTTTTAATAATTTACATTCATCTTTTGTAAGCAGAATCTTCCTTTCAACAAGACAAATTGCTAGAATCAAAAGTAGTTCATTGAAATTTTTGAGACAACTTATAATTCTTAACATAATTCTTAACTCAGTATAACTAAATAGCATACTTACAAATTGTAATACGGGTTTGTGTAAAAATGTTTTTTTAAAGTTGTCCATGCCCAGTGTTTGTTACTATTAATAAAATGGCTGTTTTCTTTACATTTACACCTTTATTTTATAGAATGATAGGGCAGAGCATATAGTTGTGACTAATGGCAATAATATTTCATTTTTAAAAAAAGAAACCATACTTTAATTATGGTGTTTCAGTAAAGCTTCCAGAAACACTAGTGATTTCTTTTCTTGTTTTGTGTTTTCTTTTATAATCAAAAAATATATCTAACAAATGTGCTGGTTGTTTCCTTTAAATAGCTTAGGTGAGAACCAACAGCAGTGTTTGAAATTGTGGATGCATTTTGAACTTAGGGATTCAATTTCATCCTCTCTGTTCAGAAAACTCATTTTTTATTGTCCACTTTAGTTTATCATAATGGTAAACTTACACACAGAAGTAGCCTAAGAGTACGACTATATGACTTAGTGAGCCATAAGAATACTGTCATAGTTTTCATTTACAGACTGACATAATAGATACTACTGCTAACGTGGCTGAGGCTAAGGCTATAATTCTTTTAGGTGTCAAAAGGGGTGTGTGTGTGTGTCTATCTGCATGCATGCGCGTACACACATGCCACACTCTGGCACATAGGACAGCGTTCCAAAGACTGACATGGACCTCTTAAGTGTACCTTGCGGCAGGCACGGTACAAAGTGAAAGCACATAGAATGGAGGACTGGAACACATTTTGTTTCACAGAGCTACCAGCCATCTCTGAGCACCTGGAAAAAGTTTCACCCGACATCCTTTGTGGAGAATATGTGGCATGTGTTTCTCTTATGCTTCCAATAAAAGAATACCTGAAAATAAGTCTACTAGGTCTGGCGTTATAGTATTTTATTTAATTAATGTGATCAAGCTTGTAAAGGTGTAACTTTATGAACTCACAACCAGACTTACAACAAAATTACTTAATTGATTGCAGTCTCTCTATGAGATAAATTTAATGACTTATTATTCAGAGGAAAAAAATACTTTTAAGTAAGAAATTAAAAGGGAACATTTTGCTAATTTCTTTCAATTTCCAAATAACGAAATGATGTTTTAACACTAAGGTTTTATGGGTTTAGGTTTTGATTTTTTGACTAGGAGGAAATAAATAATACAACAAAACAGGAAAATAAATCGTATTCTGACCAGTTGGTCTTGGTTTTCAAAACGAAGCAAAAAACCAACCAACCAACCAAACAAACAACACAAACATGACTACTTACCTCATCAAGCTATATTTTAAAATAAAAGATTGAACTATGCTAGCTCTGTGACCAAAATGCCTTAAGGATTAAGAAAGGTACACAAGACTTTTCTAAAATGTTAAATGAAATATTAAATCGGGCAGAATTTTTACAATGACACTATATGTGATTTTTTTTTATTGCTGAGTCTTATACACCTACCATTTTTTGCATGCTTCTTTAAGTAATCTTCCAAGGACCTTACTATCTCCTGTAAAAACTTAGTGTACTAACACAGGCCTTGTATGCAATTTTTGCAATATTGTACCTGATCTGTAGAAAGTAGAATAATTTTTTAAAGCAGTCCTCAGACTGTTCCAGAGACTGATAGTTAAATTCAAAGAAAAATTTTTAAAAAATAAATATTTTATTATTTCTTTCTCTAGCTCTCCCAAACACAGAGAAGAAGCCCTTCTGCATGAGTGTATACAGAAAACTTTGGTGACATTTTAACCTTTAAACTAAAATTCTGGAGGCATAGGAACACACCCACAACCTAATTATAATTTAGCTGTTGCCACTACAACTAAGAGCTCAAATATCTCTTATAAAGTTTTGATTATTTTTTTTTTTCCCTTTAGGATCTTGTAACAGGTAATATGTAATCAGTCTGGGGAACAAAAAAACCCCAACCCTTGGCTGCATGTGCTAATTTCATTATAGTAGTACACAGTGACAGTGTGGTTTGTCCACTTTACTAGGCTGTATAGCAAGCAAGTGCCATCTATATGACAATGGAAAGGGTACAGCACAGTAATTTTGAAATCGTTAATTCTACCTTTGGACGCTGTGTTATGCAGCAGGCAATGTCGTTTTGTCATGCAAGAAAACCACCTATATATATACTTACTTCAAAATAGTAAGATTAGTCTAAATGTCTTGATTGATTTCTTGGCCATGACACTTCTGTAAGTATGATGTAGTCTTTGTTGTTCATAATAGAAAATCACATCCTTCCATCTGGAAGGCAGAAAATAACTTGCCAGTTTGATGAACCATTCCTATGACAGTGTTTGAACAGTAATAATCCTTTTCATGACTCATGCATCCTCATTTTCCTTTAAAATGATACCTTTTCCTTTGCAAAATCACAGGTAAACATGCTTATTCAATGCCTATCAGCCTGACAGTTTGTTCAGGCAGTGGAAGATTGGGTTTCAAAGTTATTGAAATCTATGCTATTTCCTTCTATCACTTTATATACAAAATATATAGACTAAAACAGAATTGTGAAGACCAATATATTTTATCTCACACTCTGACAAGAGAATTACTGAGACACGGTGGAATTTTTTTGTGACTTTCTTTCAGAAATATAAAACATAAGTGTTAGGTAGGGTTATCTAGCTCATACCAGATTACAGAGACTTTTTGAAACCCCTCAGTTCAGAAAAATAAATATTTTGAACCCTGAATGCTATTCACTTGCACATGCAGGCATGTTCATTTTCTATTTTTAGTGTCTCTGGACTGAAAAAGACAACAGAGTATTTTATTTAATGAAATTAAAAATCATATAGTATTTCTATAGACTGTATAGCCCAGTTCTGCAAGACACTTTAGTTAGTTCTTAATTTTAAATGTCTGTGTATTCATGCTGATTTTAGTATTTTTACTGATGTGTTTCAAGCCTATGCATGAAATCTTTTCTAACCATGAGTATGTTGTACAACGAAAAACTTTAGTCTCACCCAAAGAAGAGACAAGAAGAGAAAGGAGCCCTAAATTCTAAAATTTACAGATGTCTTCTAAGAACTTCACAATAGTTGCTCACAGTTTGAGAACAATGTATTTTGCAACTTATATGTGTACACACATAAACTTCAATATAAAAATAATCAATTGCAATAACATCTTTATTTTCGTTTCTTCACATGCCAGTGTCATATTATTTATGTGAGTAAAAACAATAGTCAATTTAGAAAGTAATCAAAAGGAAGAAGTAGAAAAGTGCAATTTAGAGGCAGGAAATATCTGTGCCAGTTGCAGGATGTGTTCTCCCTGGGAATCAATTCATTTTTATACTGGAAAAAAAGAGACATAAATTATTTTGCTTTAAAAGAATGAGTATTTCCCTTGAAATCCATAGGTATTGAAAGATAATCCAGATCATAATCACTGTTTATACTGAGTCTTAAGAAACTGGGAACATTACAACAGTATTACAAATTTAAAAATATGTTTAAACACTAGCACAGATCTAAGTTCAGAGCAGAAATAAAATTGTGCACAATGTTCAGAGCAAGTGTTGAGGTAAAAAACCACCATATTATCACATGATTAATACTGGTATATTGATATTAATGGTAATGTGTATTAGACTTTAAAGGAGAAGAAAGTATAACATAGATAAGTTTAAAACTAATGTAACTTATTTACAGGAAAAGTTTCAGGAAAGACTGTGTTAAACAGTCTGCTGAGTAGAGTTGGGAGTTAGCTATACACCTATGTGTCAAATGTGGAATTAAGAATAAATTTATATAACTGTCCTGGTTTCATCTGGGGTAGAGTTAGTTTTGTTACTAAGAGCTGGTACAGTGCTATGTTTTAGATTTAGGTTGAGAATAGTGTTGACAATGCACTAATATTTTGGTTGCTGTTAAGCAGTCAAGGACTTTTCAGCTTCTCATACTGACCTGCCAACAAGAATGCAGGAGGCACCCAAGAAGCCGGGAAGGGACACAGTCAGGACAGCTGACTCAAACTGGCCAAAGTGATTTTCCATACTATAAGACATCACGCTCAGCATATAAAGCTAAGGGAATAAGAGGGAAGTTGGGGGACGTTTGGAGTTAAGTCATTTTGTCTCCCCAAATGACCGTTGTGTGTGATGCAGCCCTGCTTTCCTGGAGATGGCTGAACATCTGCCTGCCAATCGGAAGCAGTGAATTGGTTTGTTTTGCTTGTGTGCGTGGCTTTTGTTTTATTTATTAAACTGTCTTTATCTCAACCCACAAATTTTCTCACTTACTCTTCTGATTCTCTTCCCCCATCCTACCGTGGGAGTAGTGAGCAAGTGGCTGTGTGGTCCTTAGTTGGTGGCTGGGGTTAAACCACTACAGTAACACAATCAAGGACAATCAGAATTATTTTATTATGGGAAAAGCTTACAAAGCAAATGTTACTTATTTGTTACTTATTATTGTATGTTACTTATGTTACTTATTACTGTAAAGATCAGGTGATCTTGGTTACAAAAGCTGACAGATTTATTCATTGAACATCCTCTAAAGTAAAAAGACATAATTCTCTTTTTACCTGGAATTAAAAATTAGTGGGGTACTACCAACTTCTTAGATACATAATATTTTTTTTTCTTCTTCACACAGTTATGAATGAGTGGTGGTAGAAAACAACTTTAGTCCAAAAGACATTGAGTTGATTTAATTTAAATTGAACAGATAGATCAATTGCAAGCAAACAAACAAACAAACAAAACCAACTGTAATTTATGGTTTTTATTTCAAAATTATTTGTTTTCACATATTAAGGAGAAAACTAGTCAAACTAATGAATTAAATTACCTGAACTATGATACAGAGAAGTTCAAAACTCTGATTGGAAAACGTAATACCAACAAAAGGGAAAACTTATATGGAATCAAAATTAACAACTCACACAAGATATTGAGAATAAAAAATGTAGGAGAAGTTTCTCATGTAAAAGAAGCAAAAGGACTAGTCATGAAAGAAAGAAAGCTAAAAGTCAAGTTTTGTGTTAAAGGGAGATTTGCCAGAAGTAAAACTAAAACCTTAGCAGAGATAGTCTTTTCGCTGATCTTCAACTACAAGAAGAATGAAGAAGGCGAGGGAAGAGGGGAAGCGAAAAACAGCAACATTCCTTAAATAAGGATATTTGAAGTTACATAAGTAAACTAAATGAATGTTTTGTTTCATTTTCAATAATGACAGTGATGTTGCACACTACAACAAAGACAATACTTCTAATGAGAAATAATGTTTCTCCACAAGGTGAGACAAACTGCAAGTCATGAGTGCATTCAAACTCAAAAGGCTAGATGTAACTCCATGTCATAATTCTTTAGGAATCAGCAGATGAATTCACAGGTTTAACAGTAAAAAATTGTAATAAATTGCTCATGTGAAAGGTAGGGGCGGAAGAATTACATGACTGGCAAAAATGAAACAGGCTATACTATTTATTGATTCAAGAAGAGGAAAGAAAGATGCAGATACTGCAGGCTCATTATTCTCTCTTAATAGATCTTGCCAGACTATATAAACTAAAATATAATGTTGGCAAAGGAACAAATGGATACAACATGAGTATTAATAAAATCAGTCTGTGTATTAGATGAAAGTTTGCAGTCATCAGAGCAGCGTACTTGAGGAACAGACTTCCCACTAGAATAAGGAAGTAAAACTAGTATCCAATTTTAAGATAGAGCTTGATTCCTTTATGAATAATATTGCATAATATGATTGTGTGTGATGAAAAAATAACTTAATGTCATGCCAGTGTAACTCACTGAATCTCCAAAAGTGATTGTATGTGATAAAAATTAATTTAAGTCCCTTCATCTTCATATACTATATTTCCAAACCACAATCCAAAATTCTCACCAGAAACAGTGGTAAGTTCTTCCTTAAGTTTAGCAGGAAAACAACCCCCAAAGTAAAAACTGAAAAACACCTTATGTTCTTATATAATTGTATGTAAATGCGGTCACCTACTGCTGACACCAAGGTCCATACAAAATGTGGTAACGGATAGACAACTGTAGAGAACATACTGCTGTATTCCCTAGTTGTGCATCAGTTTTATCTGATATCTGTTTTATTAGAGAGTAATTTTTTCCAAATATCTCCAGTTCTTCTCTGAAAAAAATATATGATGCTTAAAAGAATATTTAGAGTAACCAAAATGTTCATTGCAAGAATTCTATGGTTAAGTTAAAGGATGAGTTTGGCTACTGAAAAATATAACACAGTTCTAATGATAGTGACTGTGATGAGTATTTAGTATAAAAGTATGTTTGGCAAGAAAGATGTGAAGAAGTATTAGAAAGTCTCATATCATGATAGTGGGCTTTGTTAGATCATTAATACTGCATATCATTTGTTACCTGTGTAATATGCTCTGGGGAAAAAAAAACCAAACCAACTACAAACACTTGATTTTGGCTAAGCCAGACTAACATATTTTTCTGTTTTTTCTACTGAAAGTAATCCTAAGTAGGAACACTAAAGAGCAAATCTTGGATTCTTCTGATTCTTTTTCAGGCTCTTTTGTCTCCACTTCATATTCTGAATTTATTTTTTTTTTATCTTTTCTTTCACAATCTCCAAACTCAACTACCTTCACAGCAAATTACATGACGTGCTATAAATAAATACTGCAAAAATGTACATGTTTGTCGGCCTTTACACAATGCTATCTGTCTGTTTTATGCAGTTTCACAAAGGACCATACTTGTAGCAGCATGCCCCAAGGTTTAACAAATCCAGACTGCAGTTAATAAGGAAATATAATATTAAAATAGTAGTGATATTTTATCAATCATCATGGAAAGAATGAAGCTGCAGAATTCAGCTTACTTCAGTCAATTTTTATTTCTTTCAGCATCTGGTATCTTCTTTTTTTTTTATGGAATCTTGTCTCAGGGCTCCTACATGATAAACAGCATATTTCCAACCACTGCTTGCTAACTTCTCCACAAGATAAATTCTTTCCAAGACAAGTAGTTGTGCAGCAAAGGCAGTAAGTGGACTCCTGCATCTCGGATTTTTTCCAGACCAAAGACTGTAAAACTTCTTCCTGGATTTGCACATGGCTTTAAGCTGGGCTACAAGGAAGGCTGTGATGCTCTGTTGGTAACTGGGCATAACACAACACATGGGTCAGTAACAGAAAAAATGGAGCAGCCCCAGCCTCTGTTAATGCAGGAGAAGTTTCTGTGGTTCAGCATGCACTGACATTCTTCTGTTCTGTAAAAAGAGAGGATGCAAAACTGCCACAATAGTATGCTGGAAGTAGCTTTAACCTTTCTACTCCCAAAGTGTTCGTGACTTGCAGGCCAAGCAGGAAATATCTGTGTCAAAGTAAATCCTTCCCTTTTTTCCATTTAAACAATTAATATGGCGTTCATGCAACTAATTGCTGCCCATTCCATTCATGTATGACTATATTGTTTGTTATGGGGTCTAACATGGGTCTCATTAACCCATAAAGTCCCCCCGGGTTCTCAAATTTCTACCTTTTTATTTCTTCAAGTCATTTTTTAATTTTCTTATTCCCAGCATCACACCTAATTCTATCCTAAGCTTTGCAACTAAGTTTTGAAGTTTAACATGATATGCTTTGCTCTTTTCTGGTTTGTTTTCTCCTGGTGCTTTGACCTCCACAGAGATTCAGTGAAGCTTCTTGTATTCCAACGTGTTTAAGTTTTTGTTTTAATTATTTTGATAATTTTTCCTTTTTTTAGTCATTTATGAGCAAAGTTAATGACTGTTTTTCCAAACAATCAGCCATTTTCCTATGCTTAGCTTAAGAAACAGAAGCAAAGCAGCTTGTTTTCTTGATAGCACCTGTAAGCAGCCTGGTTATAAGAGATAATTTTCATTTACTTGTACTGCAAACCTTACTTGTTAAAGGATGGAAACATCTGCAGGTCAATGGCAGATTACATAAGCCAAATATGAAACAAGTTACAGAAATGTCAGGATAACTAATGAGAAAGATAAATAAAATTATTTTAACATGAAACTCAATTATTTCTTACTTCATACTTTCCCAAACTGTTTCTTTTCATATATGATATTATCCTAATGTAACACACTAAGAACCTAGAGCCAAATATGCTTTTGGCACAAATTGATAGCACTTCAATTCAGTCACAGTACCTTCACAGAGGCTAAACTGAGAGGCACTGTAAAAAATATATGTGTAAAAATGCTGTTGACTTTAAAAAGATATTAATTACACCGTTATAAAGAGCTTTTCTGAATACATTAGTCATACAATTTCATAAAACTATTTTTATCTACTTAAAGAAAGAACATTTGCAGAAAATGGGAACCCTGCTCAGTGGAAGTGAAAGCTTATCTCAAACCCATAAAACAAGAAAAATTTACTTAACCAATGTTGTCATGATTTGTTAATCTTTAATGCTTTCTTTCCCAGCCCAAAAAGTAATTCCTAGAACAGTCAAGGCAGATGATGTTTTTATTTGTTTTACTAACTCCATGAAGCCCAAAATTACAAAGTATACTACCAACATCAAACATACAGGTATACTCGTCTATATCCTGATTTCCATTCAAAACTAAGGCTTTAGTAATTTTTTGATGACAGTATCTCTTTCTCTGTGTATTCCTGATGAACTCAGAAGTGCTACACACAAGTTTTCACTTAATCATCCAAAATAACTGTTGAAGAAGAGCCTGCAGTGAGAGAAAATTTTAGGACAGTGAACTTTCAGTCATTTATGGAATTAGCAGATGGGACCCCCAGGAAACTACCCTCAGGGATTTAGCAGTTGAATAAGGCTGGCAGATCTTTAAGGACGTTATTGTTAGACAGCAAGAGTTATCTATTTAGATATTTTCTATTATATTTCTATCTGTTATTTGTATATATGTTCTATTATATTTCTATTTCTCTATTTCCATATTTCTGTCCCCTTCTCTGGAGGTATTCAAAACCCACCTGGATGCCTTCCTGTCCAACCTGCTCTAGGTGAACCTGCTTTGGCAGTGGGGTTGGACTAGATGATCCCCGAAGGTCCCTGCCAACCCCCTACCATTCTGTCATTCTGTGATGTATAAAAAATCAGGCAGGAAAGGCAGTAGGTCAGCATGGCCAGGACCTCCTGGTCAAAGTCAAATATAAGAAGGACAGTAATAGGCAGTGGAACCAGGGACTTGTATCCTAGCAAGAATATAAGGATGATGCTTGGAAGTGTAGGGATGGGATCGGGAAAGCTGCAGCACAAGTGGAGCTGAATTTGGTAAGGAATGTGAAGAATAATAAGGGATTCTACAGGTATACTGACTGGCAGATGAACATTAAAGAAAATGTACTTCCCAATGAATAAGACAGGAGAATAAGTGACAGCTGTACTCTGATGAGACCCCGCCTGGAGTAGTGCATCCAGCTCTGGGGTCCCTAGCACAAGCAAGACACAGACTTGTGGTGGCAGGTCCAGAGGAGGGCCAAAAAATGATCAGCAGGCTAGAGCACCTCTCTTATGGAGAGAGGCTGAAACAGCCTGCAGAAGAGAAAGCGCTGGGGAAACCTTATTACAGACATTTCATATATGAAGGGGCCTTACAGGAAAGCTGGAGAAAGACTTTTCAGCAAGGCCTGCAATACATGACAGGATAACAGGTAATGGTTTTAAACGAAAAGAGGTTAGATTTAGATTAGATATTAGGAAGAAATTCTTTACTTTGAGGGTAGTGAGACACTGGAACAGGTTGCCCAGAGAAGTTGTGGGTGCCTGTCCTGTTTCCGGCAGGGATGGGGTTAATTTCCCCAAAGAACCGGCAGGGGGGCAGGTATTCCATACCACGTGACCCATTCCCGGGCTATAAGAAGAGCTAGCTGGGGCAAGGAGAGCAGTCGCCACTTGGGGGTGGGCTGTGGCGGTGCAGGTCTGGTCGGTGCGCTTCGCGGTTGTACTGTTATTGCGTTTTCAACTTCCCTGGGGCTACTCCAGCCCCGGTGGCAGGCAATGTGGCTACTCAAACCCTGGTGACAGGCAATGCGGCCACTCAAACCCCAGTGGCAGGCACTGCAGCTGAACCAGACAACCAACCTGTGCCAGTATCCGTTGCTCCTATACAGAAGAAGAAATACACCAAGAAGTCAGTTCGCATAGTAAGGGATGATGACGAACCAGGGCCATCAAAGGAACAGGAGGAAGAGACAGAACCAGAGATAATCACCCGATCCCTATCCCTGAGTGAGCT
>NW_009647421.1:235573-237079 GCF_000708025.1 Charadrius vociferus | reverse complement strand
ATGGCCAGTGCGAAAATCTAATGGAGAGTGGAGGCTAACAGTGGATTATCATGGCCTGAATGAAGTCACGCCACCGCTGAGCGCTGCCGTGCCGGACAAGCTAGAGCTTCAACATGAACTGGAGTCGAAGGCAGCCAAGTGGTATGCAACAATTGATATCGCCAATGAATTCTTCTCAATCCTTTTGGCGGCAGAGCGCAAGCCACAGTTTGCTTTCACTTGAAGGGGCATATAATACACCTGGAATCAACTGCCCCAGGGTGGTAGCACAGCCCCACCATTTGCCAGGGACTGATCCAGACCACACTGGAAAAGGGTGAAGCTCCGGAACATCTGCAGTATATTGATGACATCATTGTATGGGGCGACAGCAGAAGAAGTTTTTGAGAAAGGCAATAAAATAGTTCAAATTCTTCTGAAAGCTGGCTTCGCCATAAAACAAAGTAAGGTCAAGGGACCTGCACAGGAGATTCAATTTTTAGGAATAAAATGGCAAGATGGACGCCGTCAGATCCCAATGGATGTGATCAACAAATAGCAGCTATGTCTCCACTGACCAGTAAGAAGGAAATACAAGTTTTCTTAGGTGTTGTGGGTTTTTGGAGGATGTATATTCCAAATTAAAGTCCGATTGTGAGCCCTCTATATCAAGTCACACGGAAAAAGAATGATTTTAAGTGGGGTCCCGAGCAACAACAAGCTTTTGAACAAATTAAGCAGGAAATAGTTCATGCAGTAGCCCTGGGGCCAGTCCGGGCAGGACAAGATGTTAAAAATGTACTCTACACTGCAGCCGGGGAGAATGGCCCTACCTGGAGCCTCTGGCAGAAAGCACCAGGGGAAACTCGAGGTCGACCCCTGGGGTTCTGGAGTCGGGGTTACAGAGGATCCGAAGCCCGCTATAGCCCAACCGAAAAGGAGATACTGGCAGCATATGAAGCTGCTTCGGAAGTGGTTGGCACAGAAGCACAGCTCCTCTTGGCACCTCGACTGCCCGTGCTGGGCTGGATGTTCAAAGAAAGGATCCCTGCCACGCACCATGCAACTGATGCTACGTGGAGTAAGTGGATTGCACTGATCACACAGCGAACTCGAATGGGAAACCTCAATTGCCCAGGAATACTGGAAGTGATCATGGACTGGCCAGAGGGCAATGATTTCAGAATATCACCAGAGGAGGAAGTGATGCTTGCAGAAGAGGTCCCACCATCTAATAAACTGATAGAAAATGAGAAGAAATATGCACTGTTCACTGAGGGGTCCTGTCATATTGTGGGAAAGCATCAGAAATGGAAGGTGGCTGTGTGGAGTCCCACACAACGTGTTGCAGAGGCCCTGAAGGACAAAGTGAATCGAGCCAGTTTGCAGAGGTGAAAGCCATCCAGCTGGCTTTGGATATTGCTGAGCGAGAGAAATGGCCAATACTTTACCTCTATACCGATTCGTGGATGGTGGCAAATGCTCTGTGGGGGTGGTTACAGCAGTGGAAGCAGAGCAACTGGCAGC